>NW_006413750.1:0-1437 GCF_000296735.1 Chrysochloris asiatica | reverse complement strand
TGTTCCTTTAAATTTTGAGGAGATCTGTGTGCATGAATATTAGAACCCTTCAGGGGTGGGAGTGTGGTGTCCACTTGATCAGGCACCCCCTCTAGTCACCAGAATGGAGGTGCACAGACAGTGAGAGACCAATGAACAGGTACAAAACAAGAATGTCCACACCTTTATCTCCACAGTTCTGTCAGTTGTCCGTGGCTGCTCTGATCCTTTCCCAATTTGGTTTTGCCCAAGATGGCTACTCAGCGAGCAGCTGCGTGCCTTGGATTAGAAAGCACTGGATTTCTTGCTTCTGCCACAAATTCCACTGGCTGTAAGCCTTCCAACTTTCTAAATATTCCTTTATATGTGGTTCAGAGTTCTAGGGCTTGATCTGATATTCTGTGTTGTTGCTGACGGAGCTCCTCACTGCACTTCTACCCTATGCACCATGTTGTTTGTGCTCTTAATACATCATTTTTATATAAACTAAAAATACAGAACAAAACAACTCTTCCAGGGCTATTCAAGGGCCTGCAGCAAATCTTACAGTGGTGTCTATGGGGAGGAGGCATGCATGAAGGAAGGAACTGATAAGGAAGGAGAACAACCAAAAGAGGAATTGCACACTGAGGTTTGGTGGAAGGCTACCCTGAACTGAAGAGAATGATTTACTGAACTCTTGGCGCTAAACAAATCAACCAACCAAAAGAGATTCTTTTCCTTAAATGAGACTACACTGGGTAGCTGCCAAGAAAAACCAATGCTCATTTTGGAGTGATTTTCTGTCTTTTGGGGGAAAGTCGTGAGCAAATCTATCACACCTGTGGTTGGTGAGGAGCCTGAACTGAAAAAGGATCCCCCACTGCATGACCACCCCACCCTCCAGAGTTACATGGCACTGCAGAGGCATCTCCATTAGCAGAAGGCTTGAATTCTGAGACTCTGATCTCAGAGCAGAAACCTCCTTCCAGTAGGGTAAGGTAGAGTTTCCTGAGGGAAGCATACAAAGCCCTGAACCAGGGGACGTGGAAAAGGGAGCTACCTGGAAAGAGGAGACTACGGAGCACAGAAGGCGCCATCTTGGAAGCTGGCTAGCACAGCACAGTACCATACTCTGACTTGAGGTGAGAGAAAAAGCAACCCCACAAGATGACCTCTAGGGGGCCCAGGTCTGCAATGTTCTTCTTTTGCTGCTTGAGAGGATGACAATGTCATAAAAGTTGTCCCTCGCTGCTTCCCATGGTGTCCTGTTCTTCCACAGAAGAATGATACAGATCTCTTTGGCAGCCTAGGAAAACAGGCAAAGCAGGTCAAAAGTAAAGAACATTGTCAAACATACTGCTGGGACACTAGTGAAATGTCACATCCCATGAGGATGAGTTAATTTTTAGGTCCAGTCATTGACGATTCTTGGCAGCAGCAAATCCTTCAGTATGGATTGCTGAATGAATTCCTCAG
>NW_006413749.1:5005-5579 GCF_000296735.1 Chrysochloris asiatica | reverse complement strand
AGAATTCTTCTATTTCATCCTCAATGGCTTTAGTTGTTGGTGTGTAAATTTGAATAATAGAGGTATTAACTGGGCTTCCCTCTAGTCGCATGGATATTATCCTATCACAGAGAGTGTTGTACCTCATGACTGATCTGGATATGTTCTTTTTGATGATGAATTTCTATATTACCTTTAGTAAAACTTTACTTGCATGGAATATCAAAGATATCCAATGATATCCATATTCTATTGGGTCCACTCTCTTTGGAATGGGCACAAATATGGATCTCCTTCAAATTGAGCAAGATGACATAACCATAATAAATATCTATGCTCCCAATGAAAGAGCACCAAGATATATGAAGCAAACCCTACTAGAATTGAAGAAAGAAATAGGTAAGTCTACAATTACAGTAGATGATTTCAATATTCTAATTTCCAAATAGGATAGAACAACCAGAGAGATACTCGACAAAGTTACGGAGGAACTAAACATTACAATCAACCAACTTTACCTCATAGATGTGTACAGAGCAATCAACCCTACAACAGCACAATGTCCATTCTTTTTCAATGCACATGGAACATTCTC
>NW_006413749.1:1981-3300 GCF_000296735.1 Chrysochloris asiatica | reverse complement strand
AAAGAAAACTATAAAACACTACTACAAGAAACCAAAAGAGACTTACAAAAGTGGAAGAATATACCATGTGACTGGATAGGAAGATTAAACATCCTGAAAATGTCAATACTGCCAAAGCAATTTACACATATAATGCAATCTCAATCCAGATTCCAGTGACATTCTTCAAAGAGATGGAAAAAACAATGGCAAACTTTATATGGAAAGGAAAGAGACCCAGAATAAACAAAGCACTGCTTAAGAAGAAGTACAAGGTTCTAAGTCTCTCTCTCCCCAATTTCTAAATTTACTACATGACGGCAGTGGTCAAAACAGACTGGTACTTGTAGAATGAAAGATACATCGATTAATGGAACAGAATTGAGAATCCAAAAATTAACCCACCCACATACAGCCAACTGATATAGGTATATTACATGGGGAGGAGATAGCCTCTTTAACAGTTCCGGTTCTTGCAGAACCAGAAATCAATATGCAAAAGATTGAAACAAGACCTTTACTTCACGCCTTGTACAAAAACCAACACAGCATGGATTAAAGACCTAAACATGAATTCCAAAATTATGAAGGTCATCAATGAAAAAATAGGCACAAATATGAGGGCTCTAATTCAGGGTATACAAAGACTACCAAACATTTTTTTAACTACACAAACAAAAGTAGACAAAACAGATGATTGGGAAATAGTAAAAAATTTTTTAGTATTATGTGAATCAAAAGACTTCACCAAAATAGTAAAATGGTAGCCCATAGAATGGGAAAAAATCTTTTGCAATGGCACATTAGGCAAGGTGCTAATTTCTAAAATATATAAGAAACTACAATACCTCTAAAAGAAAAAGAAAAAGAACTCAATTTTAAAATGGGCACAGGACTTAAACAGACACTTCACCAAGGAAGAGATCCTGGCAGCCAACAAACATATGAAGAAATGTTCATGATCACTAGCCATTGTTGTTGTTAAGTACCGTGGAGTCGGTTCTGACTCATAGTGACCCTACACAGGGTTTACAAGACTGCAAATTTTTACAGGATCAGAAAGCCTTGTCTTTCTACCGCAGAACAACTGGCATTTTTAAACTGCTGACCTTGAGGTTAGCAGCCTGATTCGTAACAATTATGCTACCAGAGTTCCTTAGAGAGCCATTAGAGAGACGCAAATTGAAACAAACTTACACCAAAAAATAACAGCAAAGATCAAATAAGTAGAGGACAATAAATGCAGGCAAGTATGTGGAGAGACTGGGACCCTCCTACATTGTTGGTGGGATTGCAAAGTGGTCCAAACATTCTGGAAAGCAATATGACACTTCCTCCAA
>NW_006413749.1:0-741 GCF_000296735.1 Chrysochloris asiatica | reverse complement strand
AAACATCACTACAGAAAGCTTGTAAGTCTGTCTTCAGCCTATAACTGATTGGAATACCATAAAGGGGACTAGAAGTTGCCCAGTGAAAGAGGCTTCCTATGGAGCCTTTGCATTGCATAAGACCATAGGTGGAATCCTGAACCCCATCCATAATCATCTGAGGTGGGAAATATCTACTTGAAGGTACAAGTGGACCAGTCTGGAGCGTCAAGAAGAACAGAAGATACTTCGTGAAAGAAAGACTGGCAGGAAAAACAAAAACAATAATGGCACTCTGATTGATTACTACAAGAACAAGCAAGTTGTTTGCCCAGAGGCCATCAAGGGAAGTGGTCAGTTTTCCTCAGAGCAAACCCCCTTGCATGTCTAAGACTTAAGGGGAATGCACGAGCAGGTATTGTGGTCTGGCTGGTGACCACAGGGGTCACTAATAAGGGTAAATGGGGGAAAAACATCATTGAAATCATGAGCTAAGTCCGACAACATTCAATAGACTCCTGTGAACTCGGGTGGAGACCTGGTTGGCTAGCATTATGGCAAGACCCAGGGACTTGGCCACAGAGGACTAGAGCAGAGAGTGAAGCATCCAGCTGATACGAAGTGAGGGGAGGTGCACAAGAACACCCATACTTGCAGATAGTACCCACTTGACATGGCTTCAATGGCTGGATGATCAGAACTTGACTATAAGAAGAAAGAAGAAGAAAAAAAAAGAGTAAACCACTACAATTTGATGAACTT
>NW_006413748.1:3902-5787 GCF_000296735.1 Chrysochloris asiatica | reverse complement strand
TATATAATGGAATAATTTGAGTAGAATTGGTAACAGCTCTTTTCTGAATGCTTGGTAGAATTCACCAGTAAAGCCATCTGGTCCTGGAATTTTTTTAGTTGGGAGATATTTAATGACTTGATCAATTTCTTCTCTTGTTTCAGGCCTGTTCAAGTTTTCTACTATCATCTGTGTTTATTTAGTTGAGTTGTGTATTTCTAGAAATTTGTACATTTCTTCTAGGTTTTCAAATTTGTTGGAGAACTCTTCATAGTATTCTGTTGTTATCCTTTTTATTTCCACTGGTTCTGTTGTGATGTCACCCATATCATTTCCAATTCAAGTTATTTGTATCTTCTTAATCTTCTCTTTTATCAGATTTGCCAATGGTTTGTCGATTTTATTAATCCTTTCAAAGAACCAACTTTGTGCCTTGTTGATTCTTTCTATTGCTTTTCTATTTCATTTATTTCTGCTCTAACCTTTATTATTTCGTTTCTTCTGGTGGCAGTAGGTTTACTTTGCTGCTTTTTCTGTAATTGTTGGAGATGTTTGGTTAAAGTGCTGATTTTGATTCTTTCTTTTTTTTTTTTGGATATATGCATTTATTACTATAAATTGCCCTCTGAGCACTGTTTTTACTGTGTCCCATAGGTAAGTTGTGTTTTCATTCTCATTTGACTCAAGGAATATTTTTATTTCGTTTTTTATTTGTTCTGTATTATCCACTAGCTTTTGAGCAGGGTGTTGTTCAATTTCCATGTATTTGATTTTTTTCTTCCCTTGATCTTCCTATTGTTAATTTCTAATTTTATAGCATTGAGATCTGAAAAGATGCTTTGTAGTATTTTGACATTTTAAAATTTATTGAGGTTTGCTTTATGACCTAACATATGGTCTATTCTGGAAACTTTCAAGTGCATTAGAGAAGAATGTGTATTGTGCTGTTGTTGGGTTAAGTGCTGTGTATGTGTCTATCAGATCAAGTTAGCTGATTGTGTTTAGTTCTTCTGCTGAGTTTCTTTCTAATTGTTCTGTCCTTCATCAAAGTGGTGTACTAAAATCTCCTACTATGTGTGGCAGTGTATGATAAACACTAGACCATAAGGTCAGATTGAAACACAAAGTCGGCAGTTCAAACTCACCAGCCACTCCTCGGAAATCCTACACAGGGTTTCTATGAACCGACTCCATGGCACTTAACAACAACTATTATTGTAGAGTTGCTTACTTCTTCCTTCAGTTCTATTAGACTTTGATTTATATATTTTGTGGCTCTTTCACTGGAGCATAGATATTTATTATGGCTGTGTTTTCTTGTTCAACTGACCCTTTAATCATGAGATAATGTCCTTCTTTGTCTTTTATGCTGGTTTTTGCCTTAATGTCTATTTTATCAGAGATTGAAATGCCCATTCCTGCTCATTTTTTATTATCTCTAGCTTGATATGTATTTTTCCATCCTTTGATTTTTAGCCTATCTCTGTCTTTGTGTATAAGATATGTCTCTTGTAAACAGCATATTGAAGGATGCTGTTTTCTTATCCATTCTACTACTGTGTCTTTTGATTGGTGCATATAATCCATTTACATTCAGTGTAATTATTGATAGGTATGAATTGATTGCTGTTACTTTGCTGTATGTGTTTTTTGTGATATTGTTGATTTCTTTGTTCCACATAATTTTCTGCACAGAGTTCATTTTGTTGTGAATTTTCTTCATATCTATTGTGTTAATGTCTACTAAATCTTTCTGATTTTCCTCTTTTTAATTTTGTATTCATTTTCTTTGAGGTTGCCCTGAAATTTATTATTTTTTCACTATTTTAAACAGTCCATTTTGTTTTGATATCTATTGGCTGCCTCGGAATTTGGAAGTTCTGTAACTACACTATTACCTCTTTTT
>NW_006413748.1:1620-2637 GCF_000296735.1 Chrysochloris asiatica | reverse complement strand
AACAACAACAACATGAGGCAAACCCAGGTTTGATTATTGACAAATGTACCTTGTGTGTGGCGCTGTAGGTTAATGCACTGGACTGCACAGTTGGTGAGCTTGAACTGCTGACCTTGAAGTTCAAATGGACTTTGCAGTCCAGTGTACTAACCCATAGCGCCACACTAGAACTCCAGAGGACAGCTATCCTGGGAACAGAAAATATTTGGGTGAGCCTGGTGTGGGGGTGGGGCAAGGAGAGATACTTTCTTTTGATTTTGTACCTCCCTATACTGGTTGGATTTTCTAACCAGTAACTGTCTGTGTTTTAAAAATTGTCATTAGCGGTCATAATACAATGAAGGGATATTAGAAACCATTTTTGTATTTCCTTGTTTGGACTCCTCCAGGTGGAAAAGGAAAAAATCTCACACCCACTACCTTATAACCCGTCTATTTGTGGTGCCTGGGTTACTCATTGCTGAGGAATCCCATGGGCTTGCTCTGGCTGGGCCATCTCTCTAGGTTCTCTCACTCCCTTTCTTTCCTTCACTTGTATCCTTTTCACCCATTTTGCAGGTGCAAATGCAGCAGAGCCCTTGTCTTGTAAAGACTCCCATTTCCCTATCTTGTCTACAGATGGTCACACCCTTAGGTGGCAGTTTCTAAAGTGCAGTTTCTCAACAAAGATGACTGTTTTTCCAAGCAGAATGCCCATATCCTGTTTTGTGTTTTCAACTTGCTGCAACCTAAAACAAACAAACAAAACAAAACCCAGTTGTCACTGAGTCAATTCCATCTAGTGGTGAGCTTGTAGATGTCAGAGTAGAACTTTGCTCTCTAGGGTTTTCAATGGATGATTTTTTTTTGGGAAATTACATCTAGTGGTGATCCTGTAGATGTCAGAGTAGAACTTTGATCTCTAGGGTTTTCAAAGGATAATTTTTTGGGAAATTACATCACCAGGCCTTAGTTTTGAGGCATCTTTGGATAGACTCGGACCTCCAACCTTTTGGTTAGCAGTCAGTCATGTTAACC
>NW_006413748.1:0-500 GCF_000296735.1 Chrysochloris asiatica | reverse complement strand
AGCTGTCAGAGAGAGAAAACTTTTCTTTAGAGCTGGTGCCCTGAATTCTAGCCCCCAAAACAATGGCATCCTGATGTGGTGCTGTAGGATAAGCACTGGATTGCTAACCACAAGGTTGGAGGTTTAAACCCACCAGCCACTCCTTGGAAACCCTATACTTAACAACAGTAAGCTGTGAAAGAATAGTTAAAGGCATCCGCTTAAGGTATCTGTGTTATGTTGTTGTTGTTAAGTGCTGTCACATTGGTTCTGACTCATAGTGACCCTATATAGGGTTTCCAAGGAGCAACTGGTGGGTTTGAACTGCTGACCTAGTGCTTTGCAGTCCAGTGCTGATCCTGCAGTGCCACACCAGGAGTACAGTTGTGTTATATATATCAGCACTAGATAAATAAGGCATAGAGTGTATGTGTGAGCATGTGTGTATGCATTAGAGATGTGCCTTTGAACTCTTTAATCTCGGCCCAATTGTGGCATTTGATGGAGTTTTAAGAAGCATG
>NW_006413747.1:0-6637 GCF_000296735.1 Chrysochloris asiatica | reverse complement strand
TTTACCTTCTTTTACATTGTACTTGTTTTGATTATAGACTGATCTCCCAGATTCTCTGAGTTTGTTCTTATAATTTTGTTCTGTTCTCAACCCTTCCTTCTGTTGACTTAGTTCCACGTATGTCAGTCTCTGGTTGTTGTCTGTCCTTGTTGGTTCTCAGTTCACAGAACTCCCTTTAGGATGTTTTGTGACGCAGGGTTGGCTTTGGCAAAATCCCTTAGCTTCTGTTTATCTTGGAATGTTTTGATTACACCATCATATTTGATTGATAATTTTGCTGGATAAAGGATGCTTGGTTGGCAATTTTTGTCTTTCATGGTTTTATAAATGTCTCCCCATTGCCTTCTTGCTTTCATGGTTTCTGCTGAGAGATCTGAGCTTAATCTGACTTGCTTGCCTTTGTATGTGACAGTTTTGTTTTCCCTGGCTGCTTTCAGAAGTGTCTCCTTATCTCTGATTTTGGAGCGCTTGACTATAATATGTCTTGGTGATTTTCTTTTTGGGTCTATCCTTCCTGGGGTTCGTTGAGCTTCTTGAATGTTTATCTTTTCACTTTTCAGGATGTTAGAGAAATTTTCTTCCAGCATTTCTTCAACTATTTCCTCTGTGGACTTGTGGGATTCTTCTTGTTCTGGAATGCCGATAATTCTTAAGTTATTCCTCTTCATGTTGTCCAACATGAATCTTAGACCATCTTCAGAATTTTAATCCTTTTTTGTGTTTGTTCTTCTATCTTAGTGGTATTGAGAGATTTGTCTTTTAGCTCACTGGTTCTGCCTTCCATCTCATCTAATTTACTCCTCTGCCCTTTCAGAGTGTTCTCTATTTCTGATATTTTGTTATTGATCGTTTGGACCTCTTTCTGTAGGTTTTGAGTTGTTTCCAATGCTGTATCTATCTTGATTGTTTCTGTAGCACTCTCCTGGCTTCTTCCTTATGTTTCTCAACTCCATTTTAAAGCGTTTTGAAACATTTTATGATCATTTTTCTGAATTCCATCTCAGGCATTTCCAAGGCCTGCCCTCCTTCCAAAATGGAGCCCAGATCTACTTCCAGGTCATTTGTCTCAGACATTTTATCTTGTTTCTGGACATGTGCTGATATGGTCATCTGCTTTTGCTTCTTGGACATGGTTAGTGTTTATCTGTGGCCTTAATACTTAATTGAGTATGTGATTTGGTATTTTTCATGCTTTCTGAGTTTGCTTCCAGGAAGGTGTGATCAGGATGTGGGCTTCCCTTTTCACTCTTCTTATTGTTTAACTCAGAGTAACTTTCACAGGTGTTGTTTATTTCCCTGCTATATGGCAGTTGGTATTGGTTCTTGCCTGGGTTTTGGTGTTTTATAGTATGTGATGGTAGGTTGGCTGGTATGGTAGCAATTGCTTACTCATCTTGTGTAATATAGGGAGACAAAGAGTCCTCCAAAGGCAGAAGGGTGAGCATATAACAGCAAAACAATACCAGAAAAAAAAAAAAAAAAAGACCAAGAAACAGCAACAACAAAAACAATAGTGATACTGCAGTGTCTATTCACAGCAAAGAGAGAGGAGGACAAGAAGAAAAAGAAGGTAGAAGAAAAAAAAATTGTTTTTTTAAATAAAATCTATAGCCAAATATGAGCTCTCTTTTCCTTCCTACAGCCCTCTCCTTCTCTTTCCAGTGTTAAAAAAACAGAACACAAAGCAAACAAGAAAAGTTCAAGGCCTGCTCTTGGGCTAAGTAACTGTCGGCCGTTTAGTTTTAAGTGGAAACTGTCTCTTTAAATTTCGAGGCGATCTATGCACATGCATAGTAGAACCCTCTGTGGGTGGGGCTGGGGTGTCCACTGGCTCAGGCACCCCTATAGTTACCAGAATAAAGGTGCGCAGACAGCAAGGTATCAACGAAAAGATAACAACAACAAAAAAGAATGTCCACACCTCTGTCTCTGCGGCTCTGTCAGGCATCCGTGGCTGCTCTGATCCTATCCACTCTTGTCCTTACACAAAATGGCGGCTCCTGGAGCAAGTGAGTGTCCCGAACCAGGAAGAAATGGATTTCTTGCTTCTTCCACAAACTCCCCAGCTGTATGTCTTCCAACCTTCTAAATATTCCTTTATATGTGGTTCAGAGTTCTGGGACCATCCCCTGAGCCTTCTTGGTCCTGTATTTTGTGTTGTTCCCAGCAGAACTCATCACTGCGCTTCCACCCGATCCGCCATCTTGTTTTTTTTTTCAATTTGCTTATTTTTGTAGTAGCCAGTCATGCTGACATTTTTGTTTTGGGTTTTTCTTGATGATCTTTCTTTTAAGATATATTTTCTGTTCCTCTAGCTGTTCCAGGTTGGTCTGCTTGTCCTTGCTAGTGGGAATGTCCCACCTCATAAAGTTTTGGATGGGATGCAGGAGTCCACCTAAGGTCCTATATTCTGCAAAAGCTTTGCAAGAACCTATTTCACTGGGCAAGTTCTAGAACCCCGTTTAGGTATTCCAATCAGTTATAGGCTGAAGACGGGCTTACAAGTGTTCTGTAATCATGTTTCCCAACATTCCTTTCTATCCCACTCAATTGACTATTTTAAAATAGTCGGCAAAGGAAACCAATATTCATAAGACATTCAAACACTTTAGTATTATTTCCCCTCTTCAAACTATGCCTCGATCCCTGTATCACAGAGCCCTGTTGTTTAAAGGTTGAGCATGCATCACTATTTACCTCTGTCTGACTTAGCCCATGCAATCCTGTCTCAGTGTTCCCATATCTATCTTGTTCTTTTGCCTCCTCTCCCTGTTTGTATTGTTCTCCCCAACACCTGAACTAAACCCCCGACCCAAACCCCATTGTTGTGGTTACCTTAGATTCCATTAACTCTTCCCTCCATTTAAGACAGTCTATTTTATCGTGTAATCTACCTAACCTTCTCACTACCTGGATGTCTGTTCCTCTGTGTTTACCTTCTTTCCCATTGTAATTGCTTTGAGAACCCAGGTCCTCAGTTCTTATAATTTTATTCTGTTGTTACTCTTCCATTTGTCAATTGAGTTCAGGTTGATGCTGCCACGTACATCATTCTCTGGTTGCTATCTATTCTTTTTGGTTCTCAGTCCACAGGACTTCCTTTAGGATGCTTTTCATAGTAGGCTTTGCTTTGGCAAAATCTCTTAGCTTCTGTTTATCCTGGAATGTTTTGATTACACCATTGTATTTGATTGACAGTTTGCTGGGTAGAGGATTCTTGGTTGGGCGTTTTTTTCTTTCAGGGTTTTATGTATATCTCCCCATTGCCTTCTTGCCTGTATGGTTTCTGTTGAGAGATGTGGGCTTAATCTGATTTGCTTGCCTTTGAATGTTACACTTCTCTTTTCCCTAGCTTCTTTCAGGATTCTGTCCTTATGTTTGATTTTGGAGAGCTTGATTATTATATGTTTGAATATCTTATGAATATTGGTTTCCCTTGCCGACTGTTTTAGGGTCTATCCTTCCTGGGGTTCATTGAGCTTCTTGAATGCTTATGTTTTCACTTTTCAGGATGTTAGGAAAATTTTCTTCCAGAAGCTCTTCAACTATCTCCTCTGTGGACTTGTGTGTTCCAGAACATTCCTGTTCTAGAATGCTGATAATTCTTAAGTTATTCCTCTTTATGTTGTCCAACATGAATCTTAGGCCTTCTTCAGGTTTTTTTAAAAATCCTTTTTAGTGTTTGCTCTTCTATCTTAGTAATGTTGAGGGATTTATCTTCTAGCTTACTGATTCTGGCTTCTGTCTCTTCATTTCTATTCCTTTGCCTTTCAGTGTATTGCTCATTTCTGATAGTCTATTATTAATTATTTGGACCTCTTTCTGTAGGTTTTGTATTGTTTCCAATATGGTATCTACTGTATTTGATTGTTCTTGTAGTGATTTCCTGACTTCTTCCTTTTTCACAACTCCATTGTATAGTGTTTAGATATATTTTATAATTATTATTTTTATTTCCTTCTCAGGCATTTCCAAAGCCTGCCCATCTTCCAGGGAAAGTAGGTCTACTTGCATGCAGCTCATTTGTCTCAGTCACTTTATCTCGTTTCTGGACATGTGCTGATATGGTCATCTGTGTCTGTTTTGTGGGCATATTCAGAAGTTATCTGTGGCCTTAATACTTAGATGGGTGTGTATTTTGGTATTTTTTATGCTTTCTCATTTCCTCCAGGTAGATGTGATCAGGAGACGGGCTTCCCTTTTCACTCTTCTTCCTGAGAATGAAATTTCAAGATGACAGTGTTGTTCATTGTGATGTAACTCAGAATTTAATTTTCGGCCTATTTCCTTTTTAGTCTGCCTGTTCCACTCCACAATCCCCTTCAGGCCTTTTTCCTAGTGATAAACAGTTCAGGGAGGGCTGTGGTGGTTTTTCACTGCTGTTTGGTTTTAAGTGGAAACTGTAACTGTAAAGTTCGAGATCTGTGCTCATGAGTAGTAGAACCCTCTGGGGGTGGGGGTGGGGTGTCCACTCACTCAGGCACACCCTCTAGTCACCAGAATGCAGGGGCACAGACAGCAAAAGACCAATGGATACAAAAAATGAATGTCCACACCTTAATCTACATGGTTCTGTTAGGTATCCTTGGCTACTCTGATCTTTCCCCCACATGTTCTTGCCCAAGATGGAGGCTCTGGGAACAGCTGAGCATCTTGAATTAGGACACAATGGATTTCTTGTCTGCTACCAATTCCCCTCGTTGTAAGCCTTCCAACCTTCTAAATATTCCTTATATGTGGTTCAGAGTTCTGACACCATCCCCTGAGGTTGTTTGTTCCGGTATTCTGTGTTGTTGCTGATGGAGATCCTCACTGCACTTCTGCCCAATCCACCATCTTGTTTGTTGTTGTGTGTGTGTGTGTTTTTTTTTTTTTGACATCTATTTGATTTCCTTGACATTTAGAAGTTCTGTATCTACACTATTCCATCTTTTTGCTTTGTAGTTGACTTCATTATAAATGGATATCTCTGGATCCCTATTTTCAATCTTGTAGGTTTGTTTCACTTCAATTACTTCTATATCTGGATTGAGTTCTAGGTCTTTTGGTCATGTGTGGTAATCTCATGTTGTCTGCTGTTGTTGGTTCTTAGTTCAATGAACACCCTTTAGAATTTTTTATAAAGTTTCTCTTTATGATCTGGTAATTGCAAATTTGTTTAATTTCTGCTTATCAAGAAATGTCTGATTTCTCTGTCATATTTGAGGAAGAGTTTTTCTGGGTATATGATTGTTGATTGGCAATATATATATATTTTTCTTTCAGAGTTTTTTATATTCCATTCCATTGCCTTCTTGCCTGAATTGTTTCTGCTGAGAGAAACTAAAGCTTAGCTAGATTAGCTCTTCTTTGGGTATAACTTTTCATTTTTCTGAGTTGGTTTCAGGATTCTTTCTATGTCTTTGGTTTTAGAAAGTTTGCTTATGATATGTCTTGGTGATTTTCTTTTGGGAGCTGTCCTGTTTGGGTTTGGTTCAGTTTCTTGTCTTTCATGCTGTTAGGGAAGTTTTCTCCCAACAAGTCTTTAGCAATTTTCTCCGTGCTTTCTATTGTCTCTTCCTGTCCTGGACTTCTGATCATGCATAAGTTGTTCCTCTTCATGGTGTCCCACAATACTCTTTGACTTTCTTTGGAATCTTTTTTATACTTTTTCTGATGGTTCTTCTAGCATATTAGTATTAATCAATTTATCTTCAAGTTAGGTAATTTGAGCTTTCATTGCTTGAAACCTAATCCTTTGTACTTTCAGTGTACTCTCTATTTCTGAAATCTTAGTATTATTCTTCTAGATTTCTAACTGCAGGTTTTGTATTATTTCAGATTTCTTACTTGTTCTGTCTGTTTGGTCATGGAGTGTTTTCATGAATTCTTCTGAAGTTTTTTCTGTGTTTTCCTTACTGTCTTTCAGTCTTATGGTCAATCCTTTGAAGGTACCTAAATATTATCCTTTTCAATTGTTTTTCAGTTAGTTCCATTACCTTTCTTCCTCAGACACACTTTCTGGCTCGGCATGATGGTCATTTGATTGAGACTTTGTCTTTGTTGTCCTTTTGTGAACTAAAATGGTCTGTTGTCTCTTGGGAATAGTGGGGGTTTTTGTACCGTATTATTAAAAAACCAACACTTTTATTTGTTTTTTAATTGATGATTGTATGTTGATGTGTTCATAGTCTCTGTCTAGCTGTCTCCCATGGGTGCAGTTAGAGAATGGAAGCATATTCTGTGTTCTCCTTTGCTGTTCCTGCACTTCTTTTGATGGTGTTTTTATCTGGTGTTTTCTGTTATAACCTGATGTTGATAAGGTGGTATAAGAGCTGGTATTGGCTTTTGCCCAGTGGGTGTAGCTGCAGATGGTGTGGTTGGGCTGTATGGGGGCAGTTTCTGTCTCCTGTTGTGTGGGAAAGAGGATCCCCTCTCCCCTATATGTACACACACAAAAAAAAAAAAGAGTATAAAAAACAAGGAATCAACAGTGAGAAGAGAAAGTAATAAAGAGAATTAAGGAAAAAGCTTCCAGAAAAGGAAAGTATAATAACTGTAAAGACAAAGAGGGGCAGGGAAATGGAGCTATAGCAGAGAAAAATAAGAGAGAAAATAAAAATAAAAACACTTAGGAAACACAGGTCGAGGGAAGATG
>NW_006413746.1:4633-5234 GCF_000296735.1 Chrysochloris asiatica | reverse complement strand
TACACGAGCAGACATGCTCTCTGATTGGTGACCACATTCATCACGGATAAGGGGAAGTGAGAGAAAAACAGCAATGAAGCTGTGAGCTAAGCCCTACAACGTTCAATAGACTCCTGTGAACCTGGGTGGAGACCTGCTTGGTTAGCAGTGTGGGAAGACTTGGGAACTTTTGGGCCCAGAGTCCATGACATAGCCACAGAGGACTAGAGTAAAGAGCGAAGTATCCAGCTGACAAGAAGAGAGGGCATATGCACAACACCCACACTTGCAGATATTACCCACTTGACCTGGCTTCAATGACAGGATGATCAGAACTCAACTAGAAGAAGACAGAAGAGATAAAAAAAAAATTAAAAAAAAAAAAAAGAGTAATCTGATACAATTTGCTCTTCATCATATGCTACCTCTTGAAATCCTATGGTACCTTTGAACATTGTCCATTTCTTTTGGGGACAGTGACTTTGTGAATTCCTCCTATCATCTTTTTTTTTTTTAATTTAATGTTTTATTGTGAATTATGTGATAGTTTACATGGGAGAACATTAATCTTACATTCATCCTGTAGTACATCATTTCATTGCCATGGTTATAATCCCCTCCA
>NW_006413746.1:0-1398 GCF_000296735.1 Chrysochloris asiatica | reverse complement strand
AGTGTTTGTTTTAGCATATAGCATGTATTTCACCTTTCTATACATGAAAGGCATTAAAGAAACACTTTTGGATACACTTGTTGTTAGGCATCTTTAACATAACAATACAGTTATAATACCAATGTTTTGATCAGGTTGCAAAGTAGCACCAGTTTGCTATTGTACACCTTTTAACATAGTAGACATTACAGGGGTTGGAGACTTGGTATGGTGCTGTGGGTTAAAGCACCTGACTGCAAAGTCAGTTTTAACCACAAGGTCAGGGGTTCAAGCTCATCAGCTACTCCTTGGAAACCCTATGCAGAACCGACTCAAGGGCACTTAACAACAACAACAGGGGTTAGATCATGTCTACAGATTTTTCAAAAGTCTGACACTTGTAACTAGCAGGCTGCCTTATAAAGGAGGAAGAGCATATTCTGATATTATCATCTCTTCACTCTGGAGATGAAACTTCCTTGAAAAAATTTTGAGCATCTTCATCCCCATTGCATGGAATCTGTCGCTCAGATTGGAAACCATTTATACCATTACCATTTTAGGATTCCTACCGTGACTGTGCTTTGCGATCTTCAATGTTTTGTATTCTTTCTTTGCACCATAGTAAATATTGAAAATGTCGTTTTGTAACAGTTTGTTGTTGCTGTATTTTGAAATCATACCTAGAATTCTTGCTCTACTCGCTTATTAATTTGAAAGTTCTTCAGATTTATTGAGGGTTTGCTATATAGACAATTGTTTCATTTCAAACAGTACTACTTTTGTTCTTTTCTTTCCTATCATTTCACTTCTCGTTTCTTTCCTGTCCTAGCGTTCTAGCTCAGACTTTCAGTGCTGATAGGAGGGAGGAGAAGAATAGTTTTCCACTCTGATTCAGTTCACTGTTCTGCTTCACAGATATATTAGCTTTTGGATTATCAGGCACATTCCATATTTTCAGTAATATTGCAACCTCACATCTCCACTGTTGTGTATGTACGTCTGTGTGCTGGATGGACGCTTGCTTGAATTGATTTCTGTTGAATAAATCACACACAAAAGTTACCTTGTTTCATTAGTTATCAAAACATAATAAGGTTACAAAAAAAAAAAACCATAATAAGGTGTCTAGTAAAAGTCTCTGGATGCCTGGTGGAGCTGTAGGATTAGAACTGGACTGTGAGCCACAAAGTTAGCAGTTCAAACCCACCAACTGCTCCTTAGAAACCCTATACAGGGTCACTGTGAGTGTGAACGGACTCAATGGCTCCTAAAAACAACAAGTAACAATCTCAGAATTCTGAATATGGCTCAGCTATCTCCAATACATATATATTTATAACAGTTTTCTGCCCCCATGATGATTTGAAATCTTCGAAACCTTGTGTAAGGTTGCTATGACTCAGAACCGACCCAACA
>NW_006413745.1:4666-6513 GCF_000296735.1 Chrysochloris asiatica | reverse complement strand
AGAGCTAGCTACATGGCAGATGAGTCCAAAATGTCCATATACAGAAGCTAGCTACATGGCAGAGTAGTGCAACATTTCCACATACAGAGTTCTAGCTACATGGCAAATGAATCCAACATGTCCATATATTTAGAGTGAGCTACATGACAGATGAGTCAAACATGTGTATGTTTAGAGGGATTGCAACAAGGCAGATGAGTCCATCATTTTCTTACAGAGAGAGCTGGCTACGTGGCTGATGAGTTCAGCATGTACATATACGGAGAGATAAATACATGGCAGACAAGTCCAATATGTTCATATACAGAGACCTACCTAAACGGTAGATCAGTCCAACATATCCATTCACAGAGAGCTATCTACAAGTCAGACGATTCCAAAGTGTTAATATAGAGAGAGATAGCTACATGGTAGAGTCGTGCAACATTTCCACAAACAGAGTTCTAGCTACATGGGAGATGAGTATAACTTGTCCATATACTAAGAGCTAGGTACATGGCAGAGTAACCCAACATGTCCATATACAGAGTACTACCTACAAGGCAGATGAGTCCAACATGTTTATATACTGAGAGTTAGCTACATGGCAGATGAGTCGAACATATTCATACACAGAGAATTGCTACATGGCAGATGAGTCCAACATGTCCATATACTGAGAGTTAGCTATATGGCAGATGAGTCCAACATGTGTATACATACAGGAGTAGCTACAAGGCAGATGAGCCCAACATGTTCATACAGACAGAGCTGGCTACATGGCTGATGAGTCCCACATGTCCATATACAGAGAGCTAGCTACATGGCAGACAAGTCCTATATGTTCATATACAGAGAGCTACCTACATGGCAGATCTGTCCAATATATCCATGCACGGAGACCTAGGTACATGGCAGACGAGTCCACAATATCCATATACAGAGAGATAGCTATATGGCAGAGTAGTTAAACGTGTCCATATACAGAGTTATAGCTATGTGGCAGATTAGTCCAACATGTGCATATACTGCCAGCTAGCAACATTGCAGAGTAGTCCAACGTGTCCATATACAGAGTACTAGCTACATGGCAGATGAGCCTAACATGTCCATATACTGAGAGTTAGCTACATATGAGTCCAACATTTGAACATTTAGAGTTCTGGCTACAAGGCACATGAGTCCAATATATTTATACACAGAGAGCTGGCTACATGCCTGGTGAGTCCAACATCTCCATATACTGAGAAGTACTACATGGAAGACAAGTCCAATATGTTCATATACAGAGAGCTACCTTCATGGAAGACAATACAACATATCCATGCACAGAGAGCTAGCTAGATGGCAGACAAGTAAAAAATATCCATATACAGACAGCTAGCTACATGTTAGGGTAGTGCAATATTTCCATATACAGCGTTCTCGCTATGTGGTAGATGAGATCAACGTGTGCATATCCTGAGAGCTAGCTACATGGCAGAGTAGTCCAACATGCCCATATACATAGTACTAGATACATGTCAGATGAGTCCACCATGTCTATATACTGAGAGCTAGCTACATGGTAAAGTAGTTCAACATGTCCACAAACATAGTACTAAATACATGGCAGATAAGTCCACCATGTCTAAATACTGAGAGTAAGCTATATGGCAGATGAGTCCATCATTTGAATATTTGGAGTGCTAGCAAGAAGTCAGATGAGTCCAACATGTTCATACACAAACAGCTGGCTTCATGGCTGAAGGTTGCAACATGTCCATGTACTGAGAACTATCTATATGGCAGACAAGTCCAATATGTTCATTTACAGAGAGCTACCTTCATGGCAGATCAGTAAAATATAGCCATTCACAGAGAGCTAG
>NW_006413745.1:2003-3956 GCF_000296735.1 Chrysochloris asiatica | reverse complement strand
GTTAGCTCCATGACAGATGTGTCCAACATGTGTATATTTAGAGGGCTAGCTACAAGGCAGATGAGTCCAACATGTTCATACACAGAGAGCTGGCTACATGGCAGATAAGTCCAACATGTCCATATACAGAGAACTACCTACATGCCAGACAAGTCCAATATGTTCTTATACAGGGAGCTACCTTCATGGAAGATTAGTACAACATATCCATGCACATAGAGCTAGCTACATGGCAGACGAGTGCAAAATGTCCATATACAGAGAACTAGCTACATGGCTGAGAAGTGCAAGATTTCCATAGACAGAGTTCTAGCTACATGGTAGATGAGTCCAACATGTCCATATACTTAGAGTTAGCTACATGGCAGATGAGTCCAACATATCCATATATACAGGAGGAGCTACAAGGCAGATGAGTCCAAAACGTTCATAAAGACAGAGCTGGCTACATGGCTGATGAGTCCCACATGTCCATATACAGAGAGCTAGCTACATGGTAGACAAGTCCAATATGTTCATATACAGAGAGCTACATTCATGGCAGATCAAAACAACATATCCATGCACAAAGAGCTAGCTAGATGGCAGATGAGTCCAAAATATACATATACCGAGAGCTAGCAACATGGCAGGGTAGTGCAACATTTCCATATACAGAGTTCTACCTACGTGGCAGATGAGATCAACCTGTGCATATATTGAGAGATAGCTACATGGCAGATGAGTCCAACATGTCCACATAGAGAGTACTAGTTAAGTGGCAGATGAGTACAACATGTCCATATACTGAGAGTTAGCTACTAGGCAGAGTAGTCCAACATGACCATATACAGAGTACTAGCTAAATGGCAGATGAAGTCCAACATGTCCATATACTGAGAGTTAGTTATATGGCAGATGAGTTCAACATGTGAATATTTAGAGGTCTAGCTAGAAGTCAGTTGAGTCCAACATGGTCATACACAGAGAGATTGCTACATGGCTGAAGGGTGCAACATGTCCATATACTGAGAACTAGCTACATGGCAGACAAGTCCGATATGTTCAGTTACAGAGAGCTACCTTCAGGGCAGATCACTCCAAACTATCCATGCACAGAGAGCTAGCTACATGTCAGACCAGTCCAAAATATTCATATAAGGAGAGTTAGCTACATGGAAGACTAGTGCAACATTCCATATACTGAGAGCTAGCTACATACATGGCAGATGAGTCCAACATGTTCATATACAGAGAACTAGCTACATGGCAGATGAGTCCAACATGTCCATATACTGAGATTTAGTTACATGGCAGATGAGTCCAACATGTGTATATATAGAGGACTAGCTACAAGACAGATGAGTCCAATATATTCACACAGAGAGACCTGACTCCATGGCTGATGAGTCCAACATGTCCACATACAGAGAGTTAGGCAAATGGCAGAGTAGTGCAACATTTCAATATACAGAGTTCTAGTTACATGGCAGATGAGTCCAACGTGTCCATATTCTGAGAGGTAGCTACATGTCAGAGTAGTCCAATATGTCCATATACAGAGTACTGGCTATATGGCAGATGAGACCAACATGTGTATATTTAGAGGACTAGCTACAGAGCAGAGTAGTCCAAAATGTTGATACAGAGAGAGCTGGATTCATGGCTGATGAGCCCAACATGTCCATATACAGAGAGCTAGCTACATGGCAGAGATGTCCAATATGTTCATATACAGAAAGCTACCTACATAGCAGATCAATCCGACATATAAATGCACAGAAAGGTAGCTTCATGGCAGATGAGTCCAACATGTGTATACATAGAGGAGTAGCTAAAAGACAGATGAGTTTAGCATGTTCATATAGAGTGTGCTGGCTACATGGCTGATGAGTGCCACATGTCCATATTCAGAGAGCTAGCTGCATAGCAGACAATTTCAATATGTTCATATACAGAGAGCTAACTACATTG
>NW_006413745.1:0-1268 GCF_000296735.1 Chrysochloris asiatica | reverse complement strand
TACAAGGTAGATAAGTCCAACATGTGTATATTTAGAGGGTTAGCTACAAGGTAGATAAGTCCAACATGTGTATATTTAGAGGGTTAGCTACAAGGTAGATAAGCCCAACATGTTAATATAAAGAGAGCTAGGTACATGGAAGACAAATCCAATATGTTCATATACAGAGAGCTACCGACATGGCAAATCAGTCCAACATATTCATGCACAGAGAGGTAGCTACATGATTAACGAGTCCAAAATGTCCATAAACAGAGAGTTAGCTAAAAGACAGAGTTGTACAACATTTCGATATACAGAGTTCTAGCTACATGGCAGATGAGTCCAACATGTCCATATACATAGAGTTAGCTACATGGCAGATAAGTACAACATGTCCACATACCGAGTACTAGCTACATGGCAGATGAGTCAAACATGTCCATAAACAGAGAACTAGCTACATGGCAGATGAGTCCAACATGTCCATATACTGAGAGTTAGCTACATGGCAGATGAGTCCAACATGTGTATATTTAGAGGACTAGCTACAAGGTTGATAAGTCCAGCATGTTCATATACAGAGAGCTAGTTATATGGCAGACAAGTCCAATATATTCATATACAGAGAGCTACTGACATTTCAGATCAGTCCAATATATTCATGCACAGAAAGGTATCTACATGATAGATGAGTCCAAATTTTCATATACAGAGAGTTAGCTAAAAGGCAGAGGAGTGCAACATTTCCATATACAGAATTCTAGGTACATGGCAGATTTGTCCAACATATCCATATATATAGAGTTAGCTACATGGCAGATGAGCCCAACATGTCCATATACTGAGTACTAGCTATATGGCAAATTAGTCCAACATGTCCATATACTTAGTGTTAGCTACATGGCAGATGAGTCCAACATGTGTATATTTAGAGGGCTAGCTTCAAGGCAGATGAGCCCAACTTGTTCATACAGAGAGAGCTGTCTATATGGCTGATGAGACCAACTTGTCCATATACTGAGAACTAGCTACATGGCAGACAATCCAATATGTTCATATACAGAGCACTACCTACATGGAAGATCAGTCCAAGCTATCTATGCACAGAGAGCTAGCTACATGGCAGAAGAGTCCAAAATGTCCATATACAGAGAGCTAGCTACATGGCAGAGTAGTGCAACATTTCCATATACAGAGTTCTAGCTACATGCAGAGGAATAAAACATGTCTATATACAGAGTACTAGCTACATTGCAGATGAGTCCAACATGTCCATATACTGAGAG
>NW_006413744.1:3718-6858 GCF_000296735.1 Chrysochloris asiatica | reverse complement strand
TGCTTCCATGAATGTTGATAGTTGATCCAAGAAGAATGAAGTCCTTGACAACTTTAATCTTTTCTCCATTGATAAGAATGTTGTTTATTGGTCCAGTCTTGAGGATTTCTGTTTTCTTTACATTGAGAAGCAATCCATACTGAAGGCTGTGCTCTTTGATCTTCATCATTAAATATTTTAAGTCCTCTTCATTTTCAGCAATCAAGGTTGTATCATCTGCATATCACAGGTTGTTAATAAGTCTTCCTCCAATCCTGACGCCACGTTTTTCTTCTTATGACCCAGCTTCTCAGCTTATTTGTTCAGCATACAGGCTGAATAAGTATGGTGAAAGAATACAACCCTGTTGCACACCTTTCTTAATTTTAAACCATTCAGTGTTCCCATGTTCTGTTGGAACAACTACCTCTTGGTCCATGTACAGATTCTTCATGAGCACATAATTCATCTGTTTAGTCAGGTAATACCCAAGGACTAAGGAGCGTAGTGGTTACAAATCGGGGATGCGAACTGCAAGGTCAGTTGTTCTGCAGGAGAAAGGACTAACATCTGCAGGATGCACCACCTTCCAGGAGGTGGAGCACTTAAAGCTGGAAAATGGTAGGCTTCTACAAATGGTCAAAGAATTGCACCCAGCAGACTGTTGGTGTTGTAATTAGGTGCTATCAAGTTGGTTTCAATTTATAGTGACCTTATATGCTACAGAACAGAATGCTTCCTGGTCCTATAATCACGGTATGTTTGAGTTCATTGTTGTAGCCACTGTATCAATGCATCTCATTGAAGTCTTCGTCTTCTTTGCTGACTGTCTGCTTTACCTAGCTCGATGTCCTTCTTCAGGGACTGGTCCCTTCTGACAACATGTCCAAAGCACGTGAGGCAAATCTTGCCATTCTCACTTCTCGGGAGCATTCTGGCTGTACTTATATGACAGATTAGTTCATTCTTCTGGCAGAAAAATATATTCAATATTTTTCATCCACACCAAAATTCAAAGGCATCAATTCTTCAGTATTTCTTATTCATTGTCCAGCTTTCACATGATATTAGATCAATGAAAATATGGCTTGGGTCAGGTGCACACCTTAGTCCTCTAAGGTACATCTTTGCTATTTAAGACTTTAAAGTGGTCTTTTACAGCAGATATGCAAAGAGAAAGATGAGGCTTTCTACTCCTGTCAAGATTTACGGCCTTGGAAACCCTGTACAGGGTTGCTATGGGTCGGAATCGACTCGACGGCACTTAACAACAACATGCAATACATCATTTGATTTTTTTGATTGCTGCTTCCTGGGCATTGCCTGTGGATCCAAATAAAATGAAATCTTTGACAACTTCCATATTGTATCTGCTTATCGTTATGTTGTTTACTGGTCCAGTTGTGAAGCTATTTGTTTTCTTTAATGTTGGAAGTATCATCTGTACTGAAGTCTGTAGTTTTTTATCTTTACCAGTAAGTGCTTTGAGTACCCTTTACTTTCATCAAGCAAGATTGTGCCATCTTGTATATCACAGGCTGTTAATGAGTCTTCCGTGAATACTGATGCCACATTCTTCTTCATATAATCCACCTTCTCAAATTATCGGTTTAGCATACAGAGTCAATAAGTATGTTGAATGGCTAGAACCCTGACACACACACCTTTGCTGATTTGAAACCATCTAGTATCATGGAGTCCTGGTGTGGCGCTGCGTGTAAATGCGCCAGACTGCAAAGCCGTTTGAACTGCAAGGTTGGCAGTTCAAGCTCACAAGCTGCTCCTCGGAAACCCCATACAGAGTCACTATGGGTCAGAACCGACTCTATGGCACATAACAACAACAGTATCACCTTTTTCTGTTTGAAAACCTGCCATAATTCAAATGTACATGAATAAAATATATACAAATACAGTAAGATACAAATCATAAGGCAGATACCATACTTCAAACTCAGAAATGAACTACTCATAGTATTTTAAAAATTAATAAAATTTTATAGATACTGTTTTCTTCTACAAAAACAAAATTGTTTTCGATGAAAGTTTATATAGCAAATTAGGTCCCCATTTAACAATTAATAAAAAAATTGGTGATACTGGTTTCATTTTCACAACGTGTCAAGATACTTGTTAATTCCATTCTGCATGTTTCACTTCCAATAATCTGGCTTCCCTGTCCCCTAACACATCTTTGCTTTTAAGAAATTGTTGGGTATCTTGCTGCATATTGCATCTTGCATGCAGGATACGTGGTAACATATTTCATTTTATGAACCAGTCTGTCATTTGGCTAAAAAGTGACCTCAAGTAGCCTAAATTCAAAGTTCACAGGGTATCTTGTAGCATAATAGTTTGGGGTGTCATCCAGTCTCAAACAGTCCAGCAAGTCAGAACATTTTAAGAACTTTAGTTCTGTTTCACATTTTTCTTCCCTTCCAGAAGGAAGGCACTTAATAACAACACCACCATCAGGAATTACACATTGTGGTCTTGATCAGAGTGATCATTAGTGCTAAGTGGGCACCATCCACTCTTCCAGTCTTAGGGCAGATAACACTGTGCTTTGTGTCAACTGTTAGTCCTGTTCTCTTATTTCTTTTCTGAGTCTTTGGTTTCCTTCTTTTTCTTTTTCTCCACATAAGAAGAGACTGACAGTTATACCTTACATGCTCACACAGAAACCTTTAAGACCCT
Source organism: Chrysochloris asiatica (assembly GCF_000296735.1). NCBI lineage: Eukaryota > Metazoa > Chordata > Mammalia > Afrosoricida > Chrysochloridae > Chrysochloris > Chrysochloris asiatica. Next base: position 4,182 of record NW_006413744.1, on the reverse strand, counting down.
GAACACTACTTACCAAAGCAGGATGCAGAAACTACATTTATGCCAATTGACCACATTGTCCCACAAGACAATGGTCCTAAAGTGCCACATTCAAAAAACCAATGCTGAGAGGTGTTTGGTTATGTCTAAGAATAATCTATAACTGTACCTTTTATGCTTTATTATATATGTGACTATATATGCATGTTGTTGTTGTTGTTGTCAGGTACCATCGAGTTGGAACTGACTCATAGAGACCCCATGCACAGCAGAATGAAACAATGTCCTGGGCCAATCTCACCACCGCACTCTGGTTGCACTTCTTCCAAAACAGATCTATTGGTTCTTTTGGCAGTCCATGGCACTTTCAGTATTCTCCTCGAACACCACAACTCAAAGGCATCAATTCTTCTACAATCTTCTTATTCACTGTCCAGCTTTCGCATCCATATGAGGTTATTGAAAATACCATGGCTTGGGTCAGG
>NW_006413744.1:0-568 GCF_000296735.1 Chrysochloris asiatica | reverse complement strand
TCTTCCCGCTCGGCAGCGTCTCCTCATCGACTTGGTCTCCAGACACCTCTCACCCTGCCGCTCTGTGCTCTGGGTTTCATTTACCACCACCAGGTCTGCGCAGTTCTCGCACATCGTTTAACCACCGCCCTCCATGATAGAAGCCCTCATGCTCTCTATATGCATGTACACACGTATATACATACAAATACAACATATATGAGGAGTCACAAAAAAAATCAGTGGAAAAATGGAATGAAAAGACAATCGAATTTTTCCACGAACTTTTTGAGGCCCTGCATTAAGTGGTGCTGAAGGATTAGTGCTGGACCATAAACCCACCAGCTGCTCCTCAAAAACCCTATTCAGGGTCACTAAGAGTCGGAATCAGAGGTCAGCTCGAGAAGACAAAGTCAAATATTATAGCAAAATGGTGAAAGACCTGGAGTCAGAAAACCAAAAGGGAACATGCTCAGCATTTCCCAAGCTGAGGGGAATGAAGAAAAAATTCAAACCTCAACCTGCAGTATTGAAGGATTCTATGGGCAAAATACTGAATGATGACAAAAGCATTAAAAGAAGATGGAAG
>NW_006413743.1:2845-6476 GCF_000296735.1 Chrysochloris asiatica | reverse complement strand
AACCGCTGACCTTAAGGTTCGCAGCCCGATTCGTAACCACTACGCTACCAGAGCTCCTCTAAGGACCCCAAATAAGTGTGTCGTGCTTGTTTGCGACATCGTTGATGCACATAAGCTTCTAATTTTTAGTTTGTCCTAGCCACCTGTTTTGTCCTCTATTGTTTGTGTGTTTTTTGCCATGTTTGATCCTTTATGTTTGTCCCTATTTTTTCATTGATGATCTTATAGTTATTGGATTTACATTTAAATCTTTAATTCATGTTGAGCTAGTTTTTGCATATGGTGTAAGACATGGGTCTTGTTTTATTCTTCTGTGAATCGATTTCCAGTTTTGCCAGCAACATTTGATGAAGAGGTCATTGCTTCCCCATTTAATGTATTTTGGCTGTTTGTTAAAGATCAGTTGACTGTATGTGGATGGACTTACTTCGGTTTTCTCAATTCTGTTCCATTGATCTATGTATCTTTCATTGTAACAATACCAGGCTGTTTTGACCACTGTGGCCATGTAGTAAGCTTTGAAATTAGGCAGTGAGAAGCCTCTCATTTTGTTATTTTTAAGCAGTGCTTTCTATACCCGAGGTCTCTTTCCCTCCCATATAAAGTTTGTGAACATTTTTTCCATTTTTTTCAAAGAATGTTATTAGAATCTGGATTGTGATTGCATTGTATCTGTAGATTGTTTGGGGTAATAATGTTATTTTCATAATGTTAAGTCTTCCTGTCCATGAATGTGGTATATTCTTCTATTTTTGTGGATCTCTTGGTTTCCTGTAGTAGTGTTTTGCAGTTTTCTATATTTCTATGGCTTTTGTTTCACTGGTTAGGTTTATCCCTAAATATTTTACTGTAAATGGTACTTCCCTTATTTCCTCTTCAGAGCTGCCTTTATTAGTGTATATGAATCCACTGATATTTTTATATTGATCTTGTACCCTGCAACTTTGCTGAATCTTCCAATGAATTCCAATAGTGGTTTTTTGTTTTTTGTTTTTTTGTGGCGTCTTTGGGATTTTCTGTGTATAGAATCCTATAATCTTCAAATAGAGTTTTAATTCTTCTTTGCCAACTTGAATACCTTTAATCTCCCTTTCTAGTCCTATAGTGCTGGCTAAGACTTTCAGCACAATACTGAATAGGAGTGGTGCTAAAGGGTATCCTTGTCTGGTTCCTGTTCACAAAGGGAATCCTTTCACTTTCTCTCCATTGAGAGTGATGTTGGCTGTTGGTTTTGTATATATGCTGTTAATTATGTTGAGGACTTTCTCTTCAATTCCTGCTTTGTTGAGTGATTTTATCAAGAATGGGATTGGATTTTGTCTAATGCCTATTCTGCATCAATCGATATAATCATGTGGTCTTTCTCCTTTTTAAAAAATTTATGTGGTGAATTACATTGATTGTTTTCCTAATATTGTACTTCCTGGTACGAATCCCACTTGGTCATGATGTACTCTTTTTTTGATATGTTGTTGAATTTTATTGGCTACGATTTTGTTGAGAATTTTTGCATCTATGTTCATGAGAGACGTTGATCATTAATTTTCTTTTTTAGTGATGTCCTTCCCTAGTTTTGGTATGAGAATTATGCTTGCTTCATAAAATGTATTAGAAAGTTTTATGTTGTTGGAAAATGTATTTTCAAGGAAGAAGTCATTGGTCTTACAAAATTCTACCATGCAATCTCCAGCATCGTTTCTATCACTAAAGCCATATTTTCCAACTACTGGTCCTTCCTCATTGTTTCCAACCTTTGCATTCCAATAGTCAATAATTATCACTACATCTTGATTGCATGTTTGATCAATTTCAGACTGAAGAAGTTGATAGAATTTCATCCTCACTGGCTTTAGTGGTTGGTGTGGAAATTTGAATAGCAGTGGTATTAACTGGTCTTCCTTGTAGGCATATGGACATTTTCCTATCACAGACAGCATTATACTTCAAGACAGATCTTGCTATGTTATTGCTAATAATGAATGTGATGCCATTCCTCTTCAATTTGTCATTTTTGACATAGTAAATCAAGTGACTGTCAGATTCAAAATGGCCAATACCACTCCATTTCAGCTCACTAATGCCTAAGATATTGATGTTTATGCATTCCATTTCATATTTGACAATTTCCAATTTTCCTGGATTCATACTTCATACATTCCATGCTCTGATTATTAATGGATGCTTACAGCTGTGTCTCTTCATTTTGAATTGTGCCCCATCAGCATATGAAGGTCCTGAAAACTTTACTCCATTCGCATCATCAGAATCAACTCTACTTTGAGGAGGAAATTCTTCCCCGATTGTATTCTGAGTGCCTTCCAAACTGAAGGGCTCATCTTCTGGCACTATACCTGACAATATTTTGTTGCTCTTTATCATGTTTCTATAGTCAATATTCTGGTGCTATCTGACAGTGTTCCACTGCTATTCATAAAGTTTTCAGTGACTAAATATTCAGAAGTATCCCATCTCTCCTTCTTCCTAGTCTGTCTTTGTCTGGAAGCTCATCTGAAACATGTCCACCATAGTTGATCCTGCTGGTATTTAAAATACCAGTGGCATGGCTTCCAGAATCACATTAACACAGAAACCACCACAGATTACAAACTGACAGGTGAGTGGTGGAAAGGTTGGAAACAAAGAAAAAGGATCAATCATTGGAAAATAAGGCCTTGGTGACAGAAATAATGCTGAAGATTGCATGATTGAATTTTGCAAGACCAATCACTTCTTCATTGAAATACTTTTTTAAACAACATAAAAGGTGACTTTACACATGGACCTCCCTAGATGGGATACACAGAAATCAAGTTGACTACATCTCTAGAAAGAGTTGGTGGAAAAGCTCCATATCATCAACCAAAACAAGGTCAGGGGCAGATTGTGGAACAAATCATAAATTGCTCATGTGGTGAAGCTGGAAACAATTAAAACAAGTCCAGGAGAGCCTAATATGACCTTGAGAATATTCCACCAGTATTTGGAGATCATCTCAAGAACAGATTTCATGGAGCAGCTGGGGGCTGTAGACTCAAGGAAGGAAAGGGGCTGTGTACTGGCGGCTAGGGGGCAGGCTTGCAAGATATGCCTTTTGGTTGTTTGAATGAGTGCTTTGGTGTACATTCAAAAGAAAACAGGGGATAGAAGCAAATGCTGTTGAATGATGATGCATGAGGGGATTGTATTCATTGCAATGAAAAGAAATACGATAGGATGATTGTAAAACTGATGTTCTCCCATGTAAACTATCACTCAATTCACGATTAAAACTTTTTTTTAAAAATGCATATAAAAGAACAAACAAGATGGCAGATCGGGTGGAAGTGCAGTAAGAAGCTCCGTCAGCAACAACACAGAATACCAGACGAAGCAGGCTCAGGGGAAGGGCCCAGAACTCTGAACCACATATAAAGGAATATTTATAAGATTGGAAGGCTTACAGCTGGGGGAATTTGTGGCAGAAGCAAGAAATCCATTGCTTTCTAGTTCGGAACACTCAGCTGCTCCAGGAGCTGCCATCTTGGATGAGACCAAGCAGGGGAAGGATCAGAGCAGTTATAGACGCCTGGCAGAACTGCAGAGATAAAAGTGTGGACATTCATTTCTTTTGGTATCTGTTCATTGGTCCCTT
>NW_006413743.1:0-1604 GCF_000296735.1 Chrysochloris asiatica | reverse complement strand
GATAAGCAGAAGCCAAGGGATTTTGCCAAAGCCAACCCTGCTCTGGAAAACATCCTAAAGGAAGTTCTGTGGACTGAGAACCAACAAGAACAGACAACTACAGAATGACGTATGTTGCAGCATCAACCTAAACTCAGTCGACACATGGAAGAGTCAAGAACAGAATAAATTTATAAGAACAGAGGATCTGGGAGGTCAGTCTGTGATCAAAACAATTACAATGTGAAAGAAGGTAAACACAGAGGAACAGAGATCCAATTGGTGGGAAGGTCAGGTAGATTACTGGATAAAATAGACTGTCTTAAATGGAGGGAAGAACTAATGGAATATACTAAGGTAACCACAATGAGGTTGGAGTGGGGGTTTACTTTGGGGGTTGGGAAAGGCAATCCAAGAAGCGGGGAGGAGGCAGAAGAACAAGATAGATGGGGGAACACTGAGACAGGTTTGCATACTCATACTTGGAACAACAGGGCTCTGGGGTACAAGGATCTAGGTAGAGCTTGAAGAGGGGAACTAATACTAAAATCCTTGACTGCCTTCTGAATATTAGTTTCCCATGCCTACTATTGTAATATAGACACTTGAGTGGGATAGAAAGGAATGTTGGGAAGCAAGATTAGAGAAAACTTGTAAACTTGCCTTTAGCCTATAACTAATTGGAATACCTAAAAGAAGTTCTACAATTTGCCCAGTGAAATAGGCCTCGTGCAAAGCCTTTACAGAGTATAGGACCTTAGGTGGAATCCTGAGTCCTATCTAGAACCTTATGAGGTGAGACATTCCCACTAGAAAGGACAAGTAGACTGGAACAGCTACAGTGACAGAAGATACATCTTCATAATGAACCTGACCTATACTCAGAGCGGTAGTTACTCTAAAAACCACAGAGAGGGAAAAAGTCTTCATATCAAGTATCAATGCTATCCCCTCTGAGCATGACATTGGCTACCTAAAATGAGGGGGCAATAAAGGCACGAAGTGACTGGCTTACAAGGTTTCAAGAGGGAGTTTAGTTTAAAGTATGGGGGGAAAGAAAGAGTCTCCACTGAATAGCTGTCATCTTGTATAGATGGGTTTGGTGAAAAGAGATGGGGATAAGATTCAATAGTGAATAATTCTTATCATAACTAATCGCGACTGTCACAATTGCAAAGGTAGAAGTTTTATAACAAAAAAGGTGGAGTGGTTAATCTTACAGTCTAGAAACAGAGGACCCTAGGACAAGCAGAATGCAGGACCTTATCCAGAGAAGTAGCAGTGGCAGAGATGGCGGCAGAGATGGGGACATGGAGAGGGGAAGTGGCTGAGGACTCTAGATTCATGGTTTAAGAACAGAGGGACAAAGAGTTGGTGGCCAGGAACAGACTTGTAGAATGTGTCCTTTGAAGATGTAAATTATTATATATGCCCGAGTGGGATTTTTCTGTTGTTTGTTTTTTAAAAGCTAAAGTGGATAGAGAGAAATACTATTAACTGATGGTACACGGAGGGGATTATAATCAATGTAATGAAACAAGGTATATGATTTGTTGAATGTAAAACTGATGATATGCCCTATAAACTTTCACTCAATCCACAATAAAATCCTTTAAAACATGCAT
>NW_006413742.1:4735-6594 GCF_000296735.1 Chrysochloris asiatica | reverse complement strand
AACTGCTACCAAGCCTTCCCAGACAAAGCAATGGCACCCAATGACCCAACTGTACTCTGAACCCTCCAGTGCCCCAGCATTGGGAGCGCACACATTGTTGGTCTGGTTGAGCAGTCAGTCCCTGATGAAGGCTGGGTGGACTGTCCTGGCTGAGTGACCCCCTCCCCCTGGGACTGGGCTGACTTATCTGAGCACCCAAATTTCATCTCTGGCCCCACCTGATAACCTAGAAGCCAGGTTCTCTCTATCATCTTTGTCACCAACTCAAGAAAATAGTGTTGAGTGCTGATGAAGACTAGGTGGCAGGGCAGGGTGCTAGCTTCAGTGCCTCAGTGTCGCCATCTTACCAATGATCTGAAAGACTGGTCTAGGCTCCTGAGGCCCAATCATATTCAGGAGTCGGCCAGGTGGTGGCAACCAGATGCCAAGTGTTATCTCCCGACTGGTTTATTGTCGGTCAGGGTAAAGCGAGGGAGCTGGTTGGGGCTTGAGGCCTCTACCTGGGCACAGCACAGAGCTGGTAGGGGGCAGGGGTCACCAGGAAGGCATAGAGGCCGTGGTCACTGGGCCTGGGCTGTCCAGCGGGCACAGAGAAGCTGAAGCGCTGCAGGAGGCAGGTGAAGAAGAGGAAGAGCTCCATGCGTGCCAGTGACTCCCCGAGGCATGAGCGACGGCCTGTGGGTAGGCATGAGGCTCAGCGAGCTGGTGGGGGCTGAAGTCCCACATCCAATTCCCCCAGGAGAGCGGAGGGAGCCAGGTATCCCCCAGGCACCTGCTGAGAAAGGCATGAAGGCCTCCTGCTTCACGAAGTGGCCCTGGGCGTCCAGGAAGTGTTGCGGGTGGAAGCAGAAGGGCTTCTCCCAGACAGCCTCATCCTTCAGCACCGATGACAGGTTGAGGAAGAGCATGGTTCCCTGCTCAGGGGATGCCTGGAGTGGGTGGGGTCCTTGGCAGGGGACACTGTGACCGTGGTCACCACTATACACTCGCAGGCACGCACCATCTGCCTGGCACACCCTGTAGTCATTCGAGGAAAGCTCAGCCCATAAAGCTCCTCTCATCCTCAAGGCAGGGCCGGGTAATGCCTCTCCCATGGATGCATGCCATCACTGCCACCTGGCTCCTCACACACACTGTAGCATCTTTGGTTTATTTTCCACCAGACTAGGTCTCTGGATGGGACCCCACTCTGCCTGTGCTTTGTACCCCTTTACACAGTGTGCCAGGCACACTGATCTGGCAATGAATGGATGGACAGTCTGGTACCAATCTTGGCTTCACCTGGCTAAGGCCATGCTGGGGTTACAAGCCTGTGGTATAGGGGCTGCAGCCATACCTTGGGGATGAGGAAGCCCTGCACCTCAGTGTCACGGGAAGTCATGTGAGGAATACCCAATGGCACTATGTCCGCAAAGCGTTGCACCTCGTGGACCACGGCTGTGGTGAAGGCATGCGGGCCTGGTCAGCCATCTCAGGTCTCCGCACCTGCTCTAGCACCTCGTCAATCTCCTGCTGGACATGCTCTGCACAGACAAAAGTCCTACAGAAGCCACCAGGCCCACTCCCACCTTCCTCTGCCCCCAAAGAAAAATCTTGGTAGGGACTGTGCCCACATGACCACAGTTATAGCTGCCAGGATTATCTTGGGCATCTGGCCATCAGAACTCAACTGAGGGGCCACCTTCTATTTCCCTCTTTGACTACCCGCCAGGCTCCAGGCTCCTCACGCTGCACTTCCGGGTGAAGGATCATGAACAGGAGGGCCCAGGCCAGCGTGGTGGAGGTGGTCACCATCCCTGCAGCGAAGAGGTCGCCCACCACCAGGCGCAGGTTTCCTTCATTGAAGGAGCTCTCGGGGT
>NW_006413742.1:2195-4015 GCF_000296735.1 Chrysochloris asiatica | reverse complement strand
GAGTTTGAGAAACTTCGGGTGGTCGTACTCGAAGCGGCGCCCGTGGGTGAAGGAGGCGATGACGTTGCTCACCGCTTTGTTCATGAGGTTGTTAGGGTTAAAGGGGCGTCCTGGTAGGAGGGTTCGGGGTCACAGGCGCCCCTCGGCCCAGCCCTGCCCTGCGAACCTTGGCCCCAGTTCGCACCGTCCTAGGCTTCGAAGGTGTCGCAGAGGCAGGCGGCCTCCTGGATCACCCACTGCTCCAGAGATTTCTTGCCCAGACCGAAGTTGCGCAGTGTGGACACGGAGAAGCGTCGCTGCTCGGGCCACGCGTGACCATAGCACGCCATGATCAGACCTGGGGGGCGCGGGACCGTGGGTACAGTTCTACCAAGAAAACATCCAGAATGGGCTCTGGCCCCTCAGGCTAGCCTGGTACAAGCCCCGCCCTTCCCGCACCCAGCCCAGGGCAGGCTCCGCCTCCTAATGCTAGCCTGGTACAAGCCCAGTCTCCCCACGCCCTCCCCAGGACAGGCTCCGCCCCGGGCAGGCTCTGCCCCCACCCGCTACAGCCCAGCACTGAAAAAGCCCCGCCCAGACACCAGCCAAGGATTCTTCCCGCCTTGTCGCACCTCTGTCTGGCACCTAGCCTGCTTGTCCACACCTGTGCTTGGGACTGTCTTCAGCCCGGTCCGCCTGCTTGCCCACCTGCCTACACTGTAGGCACTTCGTACCCTGGGGCGAGCCCTGCCCTCTCCCTGCGGGCGTGACTTGCCTTGGGCTAGAGGCCCCAATCCTAGGTGCTTGGTGATGTCCACGTGCAGTCGGTCGGACATTTCCTCACTGCCAAGCACCAGCGCCTCACGCACAGCCTCCAGCCCACTGAGCACGACCACTGGAGTCCAGGCCAGCTGTAGGCTGAACACGTCCCCGAAGTGGCGCTGCAGCTGCAGATGGAGGGCAGGGGGCTGTCAAGACGCGTGCCTGCACCATGGTGGGACGGTTCTCAGCGTGCAAACTTGGTGGCACCACCTTGCTACTAGCTGCGGGTCAAGGACGAAATGTCGCTTGGTGACCCTGGGATCATAGCGTCTCCAGATGGAGGACCTCACTTGAATCCCACTCACTGCCCAGCTATGATTTTGCAAGTCAGCCAAATGACCCGTTAACCCCACCAAGCGTCTCGTTTTACAGATCAGAAAAAGGTGAATAGAAGGCCTAAAGTACAGGAAGAGATTGGGTCCTAAAGTACAGGAAGAGATTGGGTCGGGGTCATTGCCCCCCTCGTTCCTGCTTTCAGAGGTGTCACTACCCACCCCCAACCCCCTCATTACCAAGGCCTTTTTTCCTGAATTCATCAGACTTGGGTTTTGCATAATTTGTGTCATGTTTTGGTGGAAATCCTGCAGCAGAGTTCCAGCCTGGTCTTCAACCCTCTGCAATCCAGCTCCTATTTTTCAAAAACATCTAAACAAACCATTGGGTGCCACTCTAATTAATTTCCTTAGGAAGCCTCCCTAGCCTGCTTGTCTTCTGGACCAGCTTCTTCTCCTTCATGTGGGTTCCCCCAACACCCACTGTCAGGTGCTGAGGGGTGTTCAGGCCACTGGTATCCCACCCTACCTGCCTCATCTGGCTAATGCTGTGTGGAAATCCAGTTGCAGCAGATTGCCCAGTCCAGGAAGAGGCACAGGGCCTGGGGAGTAGCAGGCAGCCCAGTGAACTCGCTGGTGCATCAGATCCACCAGGAGCAGGAAGATGGCCAAGGCCACAGCCAAGGTGGTCAGGGCCTCACTGCCTGCAGGGCTGGTCTGCTGGGCTGAGTGGTAGTGCAATCCAGC
>NW_006413742.1:0-1430 GCF_000296735.1 Chrysochloris asiatica | reverse complement strand
GGGCTGCAAATCTTAAGGTCAGCAGTTCGAAACTACCAGTGGCTCCGCGGGAGAAAGATAAGGCTTTCTGTTCCCGTAAAGATTTATAGCCTCGGAAACCCTGTACAGGGTCACTATGGGTCGGAAACGGCGCCCGTGGTCAGGGAGCGATGACGTTTCTCACCGCTTTGTTCAGGCGGTCTACTGGGCTGAAGGAGCCTCCTGGTAGGAGGGTGTGGGGTCACAGGCAGCCCCTGGCGCCAGTTCTCACTGGCCTGGCTTTCGAAGGTGGCGCAGAGGCAGGCAGCCTCCGAGGTCACCCACTGCTCCTGAGACTTCTTGTCCAGATCGAAGTTGCACAGTGTGGACACGCATGGCCAGAGCGCGCCAGGATCACAGCTGGGGGACGCGTAATGGTTGTGCCAAGATCCCAGCCCGGAACAGGTTCAGCCCACACGTGCGCGGTAGACAGCCTCCATCCTCGCTACGCCCCACCCTTGGCTGGGACAAGCCCCGCCCCGCCCCGCCCCTTCCAGGATAGGCTCCACCTTGCCCCGCGGTACAAGCCCCGCCCCCAGCCTCAGCTCTTGGCATTGCTTGCTCATCTCAGTTCACACCCCCACACGACACCGTGGTGCAAGTTGCATGTGTCACAGTAGTTGACTTTTCAGACCCTGTCCCTATACCTGCGGTGACGTGCCTTGGCGCGAAGCCCAGGTACGCAGAGGTGGGCACGTATGGGCGATCAGCGGTGTCCTCGCTGCCTAGCACCAGTCCCCCGCGTCCCTTAAGCAGCCCCGCAACTGCAGGCCAAGGGCAGGGTGAGTATCAGATCCAGACTCCAAGGCGGCCCACTGGGTTCCATCAGCAGGTCAAGGATGAAAAGTGACCTGGAGATCTCTGGGTCATACCGTCTCCAGGTTGAGGACTTCACCTGGATCCCATCACCTAGTTTTGATTTGCAAGTCACCCAAGTGGTCTGTTAACCCCAGGAAGCATCTCATTTTACAGATCTGTGAGATGGATGGTGGAGGAGAGGGTACTAAAGATTGGAATGGGCTCACTGCATCCTTCTCCCCTCTGGATCAATTCAGTGGTGATCACTGCCGTGCCCCACCCCACTCCCGGGCTCATCAGACTTGGTCACGCATCACTTGTGTCATCCACTGGAATTTGCTGCAGAATCCCACGCCGTCCAGTGGCGTCGCCCAGTACAGTAACTCCCCCATGGGTCTCCTCCTATACCAGAACAAACAGGATTCTTATCAGTGTTAATCATACAATGTTGTTGTTGTTAAGTGCCGTTGAGTCAGTTCCGACTGATAACGACCCTGTATAGGGTTTCCCAGGAGTGGCTGGTGGGTTTGAACTGCCGACCTTGCAGTTCTCAGTCCAGTGCTGACCTTATAGCGCCACACCAGGAGTCCAAAAATCATGCGATAACATGTGAT
>NW_006413741.1:5811-6322 GCF_000296735.1 Chrysochloris asiatica | reverse complement strand
ATAAAAAGACAGGGCACAAGCATAAGAACAGACACACTTTCAGATAATACCCACTTGACCTGGCATCAATGACTGGAAGATCAGAGCTCTACTAGAAGAAGAAAAAAGAGGAAAAAAAAGAGTAATCTGACACAATTTGATGAACTTCACCTACACCTATGGATGCACTGGCTCAAAAAAGGGAACAAATCTTTCCAGTGAGGATCATTCCCACCCCATCCATACACACACAGTAGACAGAAATGTGCAACTTGAACATTGGATCCCCAAAATCGGGGGCTACAAAGGCAAGAACTGACTGGCTTACAAGCTTTCGAGACAGAACCTAGATCCAGAGGGTGTGGAGATAGGTAGTATCCTATCTGTCTGAGCAGGGTTGATGAAAGGAGATGTGGATAGGTGTCTTGTGATACAATAGTGGATAATTGTTATCAAGACTGATTGTGAGGGTTGGAAATGTAAAGGTAGATGTTTGATAGCAAAAAGAGAGGAGTGATTGACTTTGCAGTGT
>NW_006413741.1:2846-3411 GCF_000296735.1 Chrysochloris asiatica | reverse complement strand
GTTATTGAAAATACCATGGCTTGGGTCAGGCGCACCTTAGTCTTCAAGCTGACATCTTTGCTCTTCAACACTTTCAAAAGGTCTTATGCAGGAGAACAAACAAGATGGCGGATTGGGTGGAAGTGCAGTAAGGAGCTCCGTCAGTAATAACATAGAATACAGGCCCAAGCAGGCTCAGGGGAGGGTCTCAGAACTCTGAACCACATAAAAAGGAATATTTAGAAGGTTAGAAGGCTTACAGCTAGGGGAATTTGTAGCAGAAGCAAGAAATCCATTGCTCTCTAATTCAAGATGCTCAGCTGCTCCAGGAGCCACCATCATGGAAGAGACCAACTGGAGGAAGGATCAGAACAGCCCTGGATGCCTAACAGAACAGAGGAGATAAAATTGTGAACATTCTTTTCTTTTGGTATCTGTTCATTGGTCCCTTTCTGTCTATGCACCTCCATTCTGGTGACTATAGGGATGCCAGAGTTAGTGGACACCCAAGCCCCACCCTTGGAGGGTTTAACTACACATGCACACAGATCTCTTCGAAATTTAAAGTGACAGTTTCCACCTAAAA
>NW_006413741.1:0-430 GCF_000296735.1 Chrysochloris asiatica | reverse complement strand
GTAGTTACTCTAAATATCAACAGAGATGGAAAGAATCTTCACATCAAGTATCAATGTTATCCCCTCTGTATACAGAGTAGATAGGGACAGGCAACTTAGACATTGGCTACCTAAAATGAGGGGTTAATAAAGGCACGAAAAGACTGGCTTACAAGGTTTCAAGAGGGAGTTTAGTTTAAGAGTATGGGGGGAAATAAAGAGTCCCCAATGAATAGCTGTCATCTTGTCTGTATTACCTTGAGTAAGACTTTACTCACATGGGATATCAAAGAGATTGTCTGATGATTTTTGCATTCTGTCGGGTCACCTCTCTTTGGAATGGGCACAAATATGGATCTTTTCCAATCATTCGGACAGATAGTTGTCTTCCAAATTTCATGGCATAGATGACCTGAGTGCCTCCTGTGCCACCTCACTTTCTTGAAAGATT
>NW_006413740.1:6036-6934 GCF_000296735.1 Chrysochloris asiatica | reverse complement strand
GAGGCTGTAAATCTTTATGGGAGCAGAAAGCCTCATCTTTCTCCTGCGGAACAGCTGGTAGCTTCGAACTGCTGACCTTAACGTTTGCAGCCAGATTTGTAACCACTACACTACTGGAGAAAATGTAGAATATTTCCATGACCTCACACTGTGGGGAAAAAAAAAAATCAAATAAGATACAAAAGCACTAATAATATATATATATATATATATAAAAGAATGATATAATTACTTAATAAAAGTATTGAAAGGCACACCATGGAGAGGGAAAATAAATTTTTATGTACATATCTGAGGCAAAGTTGAAATAGAAAATATAGAACAAACATCTATGAATAAATAATAAATGATAACCAAAGCAAAAGGAAAAAAAAAAAGCAAAGGAGTAGCCATCGCATAACTAAAGATGTACATCTTTCACCATCTTTATTCAATCTATATGTATGAGCAAATAATCCAAGAAGCTGGATTAAATGAAGAATTTTGCATCAGGATTGAAGGAACACTCATTGAAAACCTTTGATATGCAGATGATACAACATTGCTTACTGGAAGTGAAAATGACTCAATATATTTATGAAAATCAAGGAACACAGCTTTCAGTATCAGTTGCATCTCAATGTAAAGAAAATAAAAATCCTCACCACTAGACCAAAAAAAAAATCATGATAAATGCAGAAATGATTGAAGTTGTCAAAGACTTCATTTTGCTTGGATCAATAATCAACACTCATGCAAGCAGCAGACAAGAAATCAAATGATGTATTGCATTAGGCAAATCTGCTGCACAAAACCTCTTTAAATTGGTTAAAAGCAAAGATACCAGTTTGAGGACTAAGGTGGTACTGAACTAAACCATGATATTTTCAATTGCCTCATATAAATGTGAAAGTTGGAC
>NW_006413740.1:2873-3961 GCF_000296735.1 Chrysochloris asiatica | reverse complement strand
TAGAGACACAAACTTAATGTTCAAAAATGGCCACACCCAGGACACATCCAAACATATTTCCTATCCCTTCCCCCTGTTCCTGCTGTCTAGGAAGGAGCAGACAGCCCCCTCCTCCACCTATATTGTTCTCCTGCTTTAGTTATACATATGCTAGGAAGGAACCCACAGTCACTCTTTCCACTATGATTGCCCCCTTCTCCCCAAATCCCTTGTTCTCTATGAGGGGACAGACAGTCCAGAACCTTGGGACTTTTCTACCTTTTTTCAGTTTAGGATATCACCCTTAACTGCCATTGTTGTTGTTAAGTGCCTTCAAGTCAGTACTGACTCATAGCGACACTGTATATGGTTTGTGAGGAGCAGCTGGTGGGTTTGAACTGTTGACTTTGTGGCTTGCAGTCCAGTGCTGATCCTACAGCACAACGGCAGGAGTTGCTTTTGAAAATCCCATAATATAAAAAGACTCTTGTTCCTGCCCCTTGCACAGAAAAACTTCAGTCTAGCTGCCAACACTTGAAGTGGCTGTTTCCTTTGCCCTTTGTAGGTAAACCTTTGTAGGCAAATAATTTTTTTAATTCTCTTTTCTGTAATGAACTAATGTCTCTCAGGATGAGTTTTGGTTATTTTCAGGTCTCTCAGCATCTACATACTCAGAAGGCTTTTCCCTTCTGGAACTGAAACCCAACAGTTGACAATTCTTCTTGGTACAGTGACTCTGTATATTCCTTCCATCTTCTTTTTTGTTTGTTTGTTTTTGAAATTTTTATTGTGAATTGAGTGAAGGTTTGCAGAAAGGATCATCAGTTTTATATTCAACAAATCATAAATTTTATTTGCTTTGGGTTTTTATCTCCATTCCATGCTCCTTCCCAACCCTTCTGAACTTTGCCCCTAAAATAACTGCCCTTTTGATCTTGACTGGTTGAGTATTCCATGGTAAAGATACCTTTCTAGTATTGCTGTTTCTATGAAAAATTTATTTATTGCTTGGTTGAAATTGGACCCTAAAAGTGAGTTCTGCTCCAGACCTGAAGGGTGGCTGAGAGTCATAGTCTTTGGTTTCTCCAGTATCTTGCTAACCAGTAAGC
>NW_006413740.1:0-543 GCF_000296735.1 Chrysochloris asiatica | reverse complement strand
TCAAGATGCTCAGCTGCTCCTGGAGCCACCACGTTAGGAAAGACCAAGCAGGGAAAGGATCAGAATAGCCACAAATGCCTGACAGAATCATAGAGCTACAGATGTGGACATTCTTTTTTTTTTTTTGGTATCTGTTCATTGGTCTCTTGCTGTCTGCGCACCTCCATTCCGGTGAGTAGAGGTGATGCCTGAGCAAATGAACACCCCATCCCCATGCCTGGAGGGTTCTACTATGCATGGGCACAGATCTCCTTGAAATTTAAAGTGAGAGTTTCCACTTAAAACCAAATGACCACCACTCATCTCTCAGTTTGTCGTACTTGGTGGCTTGTGAGTTGCTGTGATTCTGAAAGCTATGCCACCAGTATTTTAAATACCAGCAGGGTAGTCCATGGTGGACAGGTTTCAGATGAGCTTCCAGACAAAGACAGACTAAGAAGAAAGAGTATCGAACTACTTCCAAATATTTAGACACTGAAAACCTTGTGAATAGCAGAGAAACACTGTCAGATATAGTGCCAGAAAATGAGCCCCTTAGGTTGG
>NW_006413739.1:0-6569 GCF_000296735.1 Chrysochloris asiatica | reverse complement strand
TATTCCTTTATATGCGGTTCAGAGTTCTGGGACCATCCCCTGAGGCTGCTTGGTCAGGTATTCTGTGTTGTAGTTGGTGGGGCTCTCTGCTATAAGTCCATCCGATCCGCCATCTTGTTTGTTCTCTCCGTGACGAGGATTTTTGTTTTGTTTATATTGAGTAGCAATCCATACTGAAGGCTGTGGTCTTTGATCCTCATCTGTAAGTATTTTAAGTCCTCTTCACTTCCAGCAAGCAAGATTGTATTATCTGCATAGCACAGGTTGTTAATGAGTCTTCCTCCAATTCTGACACCACGTTCTTCTTCATATAATCCAGTTTCTCAGATTATTTGTCAATATACAAATTGCATAAGTATGGTGAAAGTTACACCCTTGCTGCACATCTTTCCTGATTTTAAACCACTCAGTATTCCCTTGTTCTGTTCAAATGTTTGTCCCTTCACCTATGTAAAGGCTCCTTATGAACATAATGAAGTGTTCTTCAATCCCCATTCTTTGCAATGTTATTCATAGCTTGTCATGATCCATGCAGTTGAAAGCCTTTGTATACCAATAAAGTACAAGTGTAGACACCTTTTTTACATCCTTTGCTTTCAGTCAAGATCCATCTGACTTCAGCAATAATATCCCTAGTTTCATGTCTTCTTCTGAATACAACTTGAATTTCTGGCTGTTTGTCTCAATGTACTGTTGTAATTGTTTCTGAATTATCTTTAGCAAAAATTTACTTACATGTGATATATGTTATTGTTTGATGAGTTCTGCATTCTGTTAGTAAAAATTAATAAAATAATAAGAGAAAACTTATGTTCAAGGTGGAAGTGTCCACATTTCCACCAACATTTCAGATTTCATTATGGTGTTAAGTATTATAATTTGATCAAAAAGAACTAGAGGTCCTGCATTTTAGAAAAAGAAATCTCTACTTTCAAATGTTGTTGTTGTTCAATCGAGATGGTAAAGACTCATAGTGACTTTATGTACAACAGAATGAACCACTGCCCAGTCCTGTGCCAATCTCACAATTGTTGCTACGTTTGAGCCTATTGCTGCTGCCACTGTGTCAATTTATCTTGTTGGGGGGTCTTCTTCTTCATCACCAACCCTCCACTTTAGCAAGCAAGATGTATAATTATCAGGACTAGTCTCTCCTCATAATATGTCCGAAGTATGAGATGAAGTCTGGCCACCCTTGCTTCTAAGGAGTATTCTGACTGTACTTCTTCCAACAAAGATTTGTTTGTTCTTTTGGCAGTCCACAATACTTTTAATATTCTTCTCCAATACCATAAGTCAAATGCATAAATTTTTCTACGGTCTTCTTTATTCATTGTCTAACTTTCACATGCATATGTGATTACTGAAAATACCTTGGCTTGGGTCAGGCTCACCTTAGTCCTCAAATAGACATCTTTGCTCTTGAACACTTAAAGAGGTTTTGTGTAGCAGATTTGCCTAATGTAATATGTTGTTTGATTTCTTAATAGCTGCTTCCATGATGTGTTGATTATGAATCCAAGCAAAATGAAGTGTTTGACAACTTCAATCTTTTCTCCATTTATCTTGATGCTATTTATATATGTCTAGTGGTGAGAATATTTGTTTTCTTTACATTGAGGTGCAACCCATACCGAAGGCTGTGGTCTTTGATCATTATCAGTATTTTAGGCCTGTTTCTCTTTCATCTAGTAAGGTTGCATAACTCAGATTGTTAATGAGTCTTCATCCAACTCTGAAACTATATTTTATTCATATAAACCAGCTTCTCAAATTATTTGCTCAGCATACAGATTGAATAAATATGGTGAAAGAATACAACCTTGATGCACACTTTTCATAATTTAAAACCATTCAGTCTTCCCTTGCTGTCTGAACAACTGCCTTTTGATCTATGTACAGGTTCCTCATGAGCACAATTATGTGTTTTGGAATACTCATTCTTCCCAATGATGTCCATAACTTGTCATGATTCACACAATCAAAAGCCTTTGTGTAGTCAATAAAATATAGGGAAGCAGTTCTGATATACTCTGCTTTCAGTCAAGACCCATCTGATGTCAGCAATACTATCCTTAGTTCCTTATCTTGTTTGAATCTTCTTGGAACATCTGGCAGTTCCTTGTTAATGTACTGTTACAATAATTTTAAAATTATTTTTTGCAAAATGTTACTTGCATGTGATATTAATGATATTGTCCTAAGATTTCTGCATACTATTGGGTTACCTCTCCTTGGAATGGGCACAAATATTGGTCTCTTCCAGTCAGTTGGCCAGATAGCTGTCTTCCAAATTTCTTTGCATAGATGAGTGAGTGCCTCCAGTGCTGCACCAGTTTGTTGTAAGATTTCAATGATACGGTAGCTGTACAGCCTTAGAGAACTGATGATAAAAGTAACTGAACACAATAAATGAATTCAGGAAAGTTGCAGGATATAAAATTAACTTGCAAAAATCAGTAAGGAAGAGAAAAAAACAACCCTAAAACTGAATACAAAAAAAGAAATAAGTTAATCTAGCTACATTTCAATTGAATTATGTGCTCATGTAGAAGTGGAAAAGGAATTATAGATCGAAAACTTTGACTATTTCCCTCATTGCTGTAAAAGCAGAAGAGCAAACAAACACTGAATTTTTAGGTTGATTTTTGGAGTGATAAAGAAGTAGTGACTCAAAACCATTTTATGTGTATGGTAGGGTTGACTAGATGAATAAATATGCTTAGACTTTGAGAGATAGGAATCTTCCTGTGGATAAAAGAAAATTAAGTATAGAAAGGGAGGAGCCATAAAAAAAGCAGTAAGGTTTTTAGGTTGTTGTTGTATGCTGTGTGAGTCCAACTCATAGTGACCCTGCAGGACTGAAAAGAAATTCATCAATGGGATTTTTAGGCTGTCATCTTTACTGAAGCAGACTGCCATATCTTTCACCACAGAGCAGCTCGTAGATTTAAGCTGCTGATCATTTTGTTTAGCATCTGAGGATATAATGATAAGTGTGAGAATACACAGTAACAGGCAGCAATTTGTTCTGTTCTCCATAAGGTTGATATAAGTTGGAACTGACTCAACAGCACCTAACAATAAGAGCATGCATATAAAACCACATATATACCACACATACATATACCCACACATATAAAATTGTGAGAGCTGGAACTCTATGGGACTGTCTTGTTTTTCTGAGACTTAAAAGTTTCCCACCTTTGACTTGGTACAGCGTTGCCTCTTTTGTATTGCTGATTTTAGTGGAAAATAGTTGAGTTTTCCTTCTATGACAGGTTTCTGTCTTATACAGAATCAGGTTTTTGTAGGTTTTATTATACACAGCCTCCACTTGACTGCCAGTTTTCCATACTGGGTGACTTATGTGTTGCCATGATTCTGGAAGCTATGCCACTGGCACTTTAAATACCATCAAGGTCACCATAGTATACAGGTTTCAGCTAAACTCTCAGACTAAGAATGTCTAAGAGGAAGGAAAGTCAGACTACTTTTGAATGTTTAGCCACAGAATACCTTATGAAGAGCAGTGAAACCCTCAGATAGCACCAGAATAATGAATATTGAAATATGATGAAGAGCACCAGAATATTGTCAGGTATAGTGCTGGATAAGGTGGCGGGTCAGAGAAAAAGAGGAAGACCCCTAACGAGATGGATTGGCCAGGTGGCATCATTGATGGACTCAAGTGTGGCAGCGGTAGTGAGGTTGGCCCAGGATCAGACATTGCTTCGTTCTGCTGTGCATGGGGTTGCTATTAGTCGGTTCCAACTCGATGGCACCTGACAACAACAACAATAGTGTGGAAGATGAGCTCCTTACATTGGAAAGCATAAGACCTACCTCTTCAAAGTGGAGTTGACCATCATGATGCAAATAAAGCAAAGCTTTCAGGACCTTCATTTGCTGATGAGGCACAATGCAAAATGAGGAGAAGCAGCTGTAAATATCCACTAATAATCAGAACATGGAATGTTTGAAGAATGAATGTAGGAAAATTGGAATTTATAAAAAATGAAAGGGAACACATAAAGATCAGTATCCTAGGCATTAGTGAGCTGCAATGGACTGGTATTGGCCACATTGAATCTGACAATTACATGGTATGCTATGCTGGGAATGACAAATTGAAGAGGAGTGGTGTCACATTTATCAGCAAAAAGAGCATTTAAAGATATGTCTTGAAGTATAATGCTATCTGTGATAAGATAATATCCATATGCCTACAAGGAAGACCAGTTCATACAACTAATAAAGCCTGTGATTCTGAGATTGAGGAATTCTACCAACTTCGTCAGTCTAAAATTGATAAAACATGAAGTCATGTATTAATAATTATCAGTGATTTGAATGTAAAGATTGGAAACAAAGAGGAAGGATAAGTAGCTATAAAATATGGCCTTGGTGATAGAAATAATGCTGGAGATTACATGATAGAATTATTTATTTATAAATGTTTGATTGTGAATTATGTGGTAGTTTACATGGGAGAGCATTAACTTTAATTCATCCTATCATATATCATTTAATTTCCATGATTACAATCCCCTCCATGCATCATCAAACAACCAAAGAGTATACCCTGCAAGCCTGCCCCTAGGTCGTCAGGACACAGCCCCTCTCCCTCTCTGGGTCTAGAGTCCCCAGCTTCCACATCTCTCCACGTCATCATTTCTGCCTCCATCTCTGGTGTCACTGTTTCTCTGGGTAGGGACCCACACGCCACTCTTCTCCTTTGTTGGTTCCAGAGACCTCTGCTCCTGGACTAAAAAGTCAATCAATCCCCTCCTTTTACCTTTATATTTCCAACCCTCACAGTCAGTCATGATAGCAATTATTTACTATTGTACCATAAGAGTCTTAAAGCCATCTCTTTTCATCAACCCCATTCAGACAGATTTGGATACTACTTAGTGGAGAGTCTACCTTCCTCCTCACAATCTGGATCTAGGCTCCTTCTTGAAAGCTTGTAATCTAGTCACTTCTTGCCTTTGTAGCCCACCCATTTTGAGTAACCAATGTCCAAATTGCCTATTCCTGTCTACCCTGTGTATTGAGGGGGTGGGAATGATCCTCGCTGTATAGATTTGTTCCCTCTTTTGAGCTACTGTCCATAGGTGTAGGTCAAGTTCATTAAATGTATCAGATTACTCTTCTTTTTTCTTCTAGTTGAGTTCTGATCATCCAGCTAATGAAGCCAGGTCGTGGATATTATCTGCAAGTATGGGTGTTCTTGTGCATATCTCCTCACTTCTTATCAGCTGGATGCTTCACTCTCCATTCTAGTCCTCTGTGGCTATGTCATTGCCTCTGGACCCAGGAGTCTCCAGGTCTTGCCATACTGCTGGACAACCAGGTCTCCACCTGGGCTTACAGTAGTCTATTGAATGTGGTAAGACTTAGCTCACAGTTGCATTGCTATTTTTCCCTCACTTCTCCTTATTGGTGACCAACGTGGTCACCAGTCAGAGCACGTGTCTGCTCGTGTATTCCCCTTGAGTCTTGGTCTTGGAAGGGGGTTTGCCCTGAGGGGACCCTACCACTTGCTTTAATGTCTCCTGGGTGAGCAACTTGCTTGTTCTTGTAATAGTCACTTGGACTACTGTTATTGCTTTTTATTTTTCCTGTTGGTCTTTCTTTCAAGAAGTATCTTCTGTTCTTTTAGCTGCTCCAGGCTGGTCTGCTTGTTCTTTCAAATGGAGATTTCCCATCTCAGTAGATTCTGGATGGGGTTCTGGATTCCACTGATGGTTTTATGCAATGCAGATGCTCTGCAGGACATTTCCTTCACTGGGCACATTGTAGCCCAATTTTAGGTATTCCAATCAGTTATAGGTAGAAGACAGACTTATAAGATTTCTATGGTGATATTTCTGGCTAGTTCTATCTCTTCCTCTCAAGTGTCTGTTTTACAATGGTATACCAGAGAAACCAAGATTCAAAAGACAGCCAGACATCTTAACCTTATTTCTCTCCTTTTAACCATTCAAACCATGCTTCAATCCCTGTATCCCAGAGCCCTGTTGTTCCGAGGTTGTGCATACATCATTGTTTACCTGTGTCCCACTTAGCCCATGCAAACCTGCCTAAATGTTCTCCCATCTGCCTTGTTCTTCCATTCCCCTCACCCTTCTTGTGTATTGATTTCCCTTCTCCAGCACCCAAATTTTCCTGTGTCTATTCC
Organism: Chrysochloris asiatica; assembly: GCF_000296735.1. Taxonomy (NCBI): domain Eukaryota; kingdom Metazoa; phylum Chordata; class Mammalia; order Afrosoricida; family Chrysochloridae; genus Chrysochloris; species Chrysochloris asiatica. The sequence continues at coordinate 382 of NW_006413739.1, read as the reverse complement.
TTACCCTGTGCTCCACATTGCCTCCCCTCCCCTCACCCTACCCCACACATCCCAGTAACCAGCAAATAACCCTACCCCCTTTTAGTACAGGTTCTTTTTCTTAGTCTTTTACAGTAGTGGTCCTATGCAGTAGTTCTCCTTTTGTGACTGACTAATTTCACTCAAAATAATGTCTTCAAGGTTCATTCCTGTTATGTGGTGGCTTACAGTTTCCTTGTTGTTCTTCAAGGTAGCATAATATTCCATTGTGTGTAGGTACCACAGTTTGTGTATCCATTCTTCAGTTGATGGGCACTTTGGCTGTCTCCGTCTTTTTGCTATTGTAAATAGTGCTGCTATGAACATTGGTGTGCATATATCTACTAGTGTTATGGCTCCTATT
>NW_006413738.1:23567-24171 GCF_000296735.1 Chrysochloris asiatica | reverse complement strand
AAAATAGGAAAAAATAATAATAATAAGGAAGAAAAATCTGTAGCTTAATATAAGTATGTTTTCAAAGTCCTAACTGTCTTTCAGTCACTTCTGCCCTCCTCTCCTTGCTGTTAGGTACTGTCTAGTCAATTCCTACCTGTAACAACCCTGTATAGGGTCTCCAAGGAGCAGCTGGTGGGCACAAACCACTGACCCTGCAGCTCAAAAGGCCCTGCAGTGTGTCACCTCAGCCCACAGCACTGTGCCGGACTTCTCTCAAACCAGTGAAAGCAAAAAAGCAGACCACATATGACACGCTTCCGCGTCCCCCGCACAGGGCCTCTGAGGAGCAGCCCGTGAGCTTGAACCAGCAACCCCGCAGACCAAAAGACCCTGCAGTGGCACCCCAATCCACAGCACTACAATGGGACACCTCTCAAACCAGTGAATGTAAGCCAACCAAATAGGACACACATCTGCGTCTCCTGTATAAGGTTTCCGATGAGTGGCTGGTGAGCATGAACCACCGGCCCTGTCCCACCAGCCTTGTCATTCAAAAGAATTTGCTGTGTAGCATCTCAACCTACAGCACTATGCTGGGCTCCCTCTCAAACCAGTGAAGAAA
>NW_006413738.1:17482-17992 GCF_000296735.1 Chrysochloris asiatica | reverse complement strand
ATGAACCTTAAGGGCATTATGTTGAGTGAAATTAGTCAGTCACAAAAGGAAAAATACTGTATAGGACCCAGTAGCTTTTTAGCAGGTGTTATTCAATTTCCATGTATATGAATTTGTTTCTTTGATTTTCCTATTGTTGTATTCTAATTTTATATCTTTGTAGTCTGAGAAGATGCTTTGTAATATTTTGCAGTTTTTAAATCTATGGCCTAAAACATGGTCTATCCTGGAGAATGTTCCTTGTGCAATGGCAAATAATATGTACTGTTCTGTTGCTGGGTTGAAGGCTCTGTACAAATATATGAGGTCAAGTTGGTTGATTGTGTTGCTCAATTCCTCTGTGTCTCTGCTGAGATTCTCTGGGTGTTCTGTCCTTTTTCACAAGTGGCATATTAAAATCTCCCACTATTATTATTATGTTGTTGTTGTTGTTAAGTGCCGTCGAGTCGGTTCCGACCCATAGCGACCCTATACAGGGTTTCCGAGGGTGTAAATCCTTACGGGAGTAGA
>NW_006413738.1:10794-17382 GCF_000296735.1 Chrysochloris asiatica | reverse complement strand
CTTCCCCCTAAATGTTCCTGCGGAGCATTTCCGTGGTGTCTCTGCAGCCCCTATTTAGTCCAGCCGCTCTGTCTAGCCCAGGATGTGGGTCCAGGAGCCTGGTCAGCGGACTCAAGGGTACGCAACCTCCCGCCTCTGCTCCAAATTCCACAGGCTACAAGCCTCCAAGGCTCCAAACCACTCTTATATCTGTGGGTCTGAATCCCGGAGCTCTGTCTTGCCTCCTTTCTGCCTGGAATTCCGAGCCACTTTTGACGGAGACCTTATCTATGCCTTCACCCTAGCCGCCAGCAAGCCCTGCCCTCCCTGCTTCTTCAGTTAGTCTGTAATGTTCTTATTCTGTTTCAGGCCCCTCTGAGTTTTGCTACTTGTTGAAATACTGTGGGGTGGATTCTGACCCACAGCTACCCTGTATAGGGTTTCCAATAGCAGCTGTGGAGCTGTAACCACAGTTCCTGCAATTCTAAAGACTTTGCTGTCTGGTAGATTAAACCACAGCAGGGGTGCTTTGTTATTGGTATTAAGTTGCTACTCAGCTTGGGCTGGCCCAAACCTTGATGCTTTGATGGGCGAGCTTGAGGCTAGGAGGCTGGGCAGAGGGCTAGCCTAGGCCGAAGAGGTGGGGGATGGGCTTAGTGCTTGTAGGCAGATGGGGTCTGTTTTTTATGATGTCTAAAATGCCTCTCTTTGTCTCCCTGTGCCTTGAGCCCCCCAATTTGTCCTATATACCCGCCGGTAATGCCCAATATGGCAATGAGGACCCCCTGGGATGGACTATGTTGGTTCCTGTGGCCCCACTGGTTTTCTGAACGTGTCAGCCCTTTGAATGAGTCTGCTCAGGCCCTGCTATGTTCTGAAGTGGGCAGAGTCATCCCCAGGTAGGAGCTCGGAGAAGGCGGGTGAAAGTTTTTAAAATGCTCGTAACCCCTCAATAGTTTGATCCTTCAAAAAAACAAGTTCATAATGTTGCAGCCTAATGTTTTATGTTTGCCCAATAGCTGTCTGTCTACCAGGTGGGGGCCCCAATTTGTGATACTGCCCCCTATTTTTTCCTGAGCCTGTGTACCTGTCCTGCCCGGTCCAGGAAGCGCCGCCTTCCCGATATGTTTTTTTGACAATGAATGCAACACCTTTCCTTTTCATTTTGTCATTCCCATTGTAGTAAACCATGTGGTCATCAGATTCAAAATGGCCAATACCGGTCTATTTCTGCTCACTAATACCTAAGATATTGATGTTTATGCGTTCCATTTCATTTTTGACAACTTCCAGTTTTCCCAGATTCATACTTTTTACATTCCATGTTCCAATTTTCAATGGATGTTTACAGCTGTTTCTCTTCATTTTGAGTTGTGCCCCATCAACAAATGCAGGTCCCACAGGTCTTTCTCCCATGGGCTTTACTCCATTCACGTTATCAAGGTCAAATCTACTTTGATGAGGCAGGTCTTTCCTAGTTGCATTTTGAGTGACTTCCAACCTGAGGGGCTCATTTCCCGGCACTATATCTGACAATATTTCTCTGCTATTTATAAGGTTTTCAGTGACTAAATATTTGGAAGTATATTCGTGACTCTTTCTTCCTAGTCTGTTTTTATCTGGAAGGTCATCTGAAACTTGTCCACCATGGGTGACCCTTCTTGTATTTAAAATACCGGTGGCATACCTTTCTGAATCACAGCAACTCACAAGCCACCACAGTATGACAAACTGACAGATGAGTGGTGACCCACCACTGGTAACCATCAAATAATTTTTCTTTTAGTAAGGAAATTGTTTTTTAAGTTTTTATAATAATGGTCTTATACAATATTTGTCCTTTTATGACTAATTTCACTCAGCATAATGTCCTCAAGGTTCATCCATGTTATGTATTTTGCTATTTCATTGTCATTCTTCAAGGTAGCAAAGTATTCCAAAGTTTGTTTATCCATTCTTCCATTGATGGGTGCTTAGGTTGTCTCCATCTTTTTGCTGTTGTGAATAGTGCTACAATAAACATTGATGTGCATATATCCACTCATATTCTGACTCAATATTTCTTTTTCTCCTTTTTTTGTTTGTGTTTGAAGCTTTTATTGTGTATTGAGTGAGTGAAGGCTTACAGGGCAAATCACCAATTATACATTCAGCAAATCATTGTAATGGTTACAATCTCCTCCATCACCTCCATGAACCTTTAGTCAACATTATTTACCTCTATTACCTTTTTTGTTTTTAATTTAAACATACCACATTGAGAATACATACTCATTTAAAGTCCAAAGTACACATTTTGCAAGACTGCAGGCACCCTGCTTTTCTCAGTCCTTGGGTCTATAGTCCACTGCTGCTCTGTCTCTCTATGACATCGCTGTTTTCACCGATTTTCTGATTAGGATCTCTTGCTCCTCTCATGTTCTTTCCTCTTGATGGTCCTAGGGTCCTCTGTTCCTGAAATGATATATTAACTGTTACCCCTTTTAATTGTAACTCTTCTACATTTACAGTTGTGACCATCGCCATTAGACCTGAATCCAATTACTCAAAATTGAACCATAAAATCCTATTGCCCTCATCACCAGACCCATCAGGACAAGAGGAAAACTATTCAATGGGGTTTCTCTCTTACTCCTCTTGTCCTTACACTAAGCATCCTCATAAAAGCCTGTAAGCTAGTCACTTTGTGTCTTTGCAGCAGGAGTTCTTCTAAAACCTTAATCTACATCAGTTTAGTCCCTAAGTTCAAATGTGAAACCATTTAAAATTATGCTTCTAGTGTACTGCACTGCAGTCCTGTTGTGATGATGAAGGTTAATGTGCTGGACTGCAAAGTCAGTTTGAACCTCGAGGTAGGCGTTTCAAGCTTACCAGCTACTCTTCAGAAACCCTATACAGGGTCACTGTAAGTCAAAACCAACCTTGACAGCACTTAACAACAGCAACTATTTTTTATAGCTGAATTCTAAGGTGCCCATCCCTATTAACCCAGTGTAATGAGAAGACATGCTTGATCCCTGATAAGAAAAATCCTTACCTATTTAGTTGGCATTTTGGGCAGCTTCATCCATAAGCAAAGGTCCAGATGACCAGATTGTACTAATTTATGCTTGCTCCTCATAACATACTTCCTTATCTTCATCTGGTTGAATTCTGGTCAGCAAGTCATCCAAGCTAGGTTAAATTGGTACTGTCTGTAAGCATGGGAGTTCTTGCACTCCTCCTCCTACTTTAGATCAACTGGCTGCTTCATTCTTAACTCTAGCCACCAGTGGCTAGGTCAGTGTCTTTGAGCTCAGGAGTTCACACATCTCCCAAAACTTCAAACCAACTAGCCTATCCTCTTCTCTCTCTCATCTCAAGGTCACCGGGCATCTATGGAATATGGCCATTCTCAACCCATGTCTTCTTTGATGTATTTCCCTCACTTTCACTCACAAATTTACCAGGATGATCACCAGCGAGCTTACAAGACTGTTTGTGTGTTCTTTTAGTTTCAATCTTAGAAGAGATTTTACCCTGATGGGCTAACTTTTCTTGCCTTGAATGGTTTAGGGCAAACAGTTTAATTAATATTGTCACAACCAAACAGTCTGCTTTCTTTTTTCTTCCCTCCCCCCCATTGGTCTTTCTTTCAAGAAGTATCTTCTGGGTTGTTCTGCATGTTTTTTTTCTGTTGGGAATGCCCACCGCTGAAGTTTCTAGGTCGAGCTCAAGATTCCAATTGAGGCCCCCTATTCCAAAAAGGTTTAACAAGAAGCCCATTTTCCTGAGTGCATTCTACTCCCCTTTTAGATAATCCAACCAGTTACAGGCTAAATACAGGCTTGCAAGCTTTCTGTAATCATTTTATGCAATATCCTTTCTATTCCACTTAAATGTCTATGTTATTTGTCTTTTTCTTCTAGATGTGTTGTAGTTTCCTATAAATTTTAGACATTAGTCCCACGTCTGTCTGATATGTCATTGTAAAAAATGTTTTCCCAGTCTCTGGGCTCCCTTTTTACTCTTTTGGTGAAATCTTTTGATGCACATATATTTCTAATTTTTAGTATGTTCCAGGCACCTGTTTTGTTCTCTATTGTTTGTATGTTTGATAGACTATTATGCCATGTATTAGAGCCCTTAAGTTTGTTCCTATTTTTTCATTGATGATCTGTATAGTTCTGGGATTTACATTTATATCTTTAATCCACGTTGAGCTAGTTTTTGTATATGTGTGAGATATGAGTCTTGTTTCATTCTTTTGCAAGTCGATTTCCAGTTTTGTTATAACCATTTATTGAAGACACTTTATCTTCCACTTTAAATGTATTTTGGCTCTTTGTCAAAGGTCAGTTGACTGCATGTGGATGGATTTACTTCAGGGTTCTCAATTATGTTCCATTGATCTATTTTTATTTTAATGGTATTTTCATTATACCAGTACCAGGCTGTTTTGACCACTGTGGACCTGTAGTAAGTTTTGAATTCAGGAAGTGAGAGGCATCCACTTTGTTCTTTTTCTTAAGCAGTGCTTTGCTTATCTGATATCTGTTTCCATTCCAAATAAAATACATGATCATTCTTTCCATCTCTTCAAAGAATGTTGTTTAAATCTGGATTGGGATTGCATTATATTAGTAGATTGCTTTGGGTAGTATTGACTTTTTCAAAATGTTAAGTCTTCCTATCCATGAGCATGGTATAATCATCCATTTTTGTAAATTTCTTTTGTTTCTTATACTAGTATTTTGTAGTTTTCTTTGTATAGGTCTTATGTTTCTCTGGTTACATTTATTCCTAAATATTTCATCCTTTGGGTAGATATTATAAATGTTTTCCTTATTTACTCTTCAGAGTTGTCTTTATTAGTATATAGGAATATAACTGATTTTTGTGTGTTGATCTTATACCCTGACACTTTTCTGAATCTTCCAATGAGTTCCAGTAATTGTTTTTTTTTTTGTTGTTTTTTGCTGAGTCTTTGGGATATTAGAATCATATCGTCTACAAATAGAGTTTTACTTCTCCTTTTTTGCCAATTTAGATACATTTAATCTCCATTTTTTGTTTTATAGCTCTGGATAAGACTTCCAAATCAATATTGAATAGGAGTGGTGATAAAGGACATTCTTGTCTGGTTCATGTTTGCAAGGAAACTTTCAGTTTCTCTTCGTTAAGAGTGACGTTTGCTGTTGGATTTGTATATATGTTCTTAATTATGTTGAGGAATTTCCCTTCGGTTCCTACTTTGTAGAGTGATTTTATTAGGAATGGGTGCTGGATTTTGTTAAATGTCTTTTCTGCATCAGTCGATATAATCACGTGTTTCTTGCCCTTTTTTATTTATGTGGTGAATTACATTGATTGTTTTTCTAATATTGAACCATCCTGCATCCCTGGTATGAATCCTACTTGGTCATGATATATTATTTTTTAAAATACATTGTTAAATTATATTGGCTAGGATTTTACTGAGAATTTAGCATCTATGTTCCTGAGGGATGTGGTTATGTGCTGTGGAGTCGGTTCCGACTCATAGTGACTCTGTACAGGGTTTCTAAGGCTATAAATCTTTACGGGAGCAGAAAGTCTCATCTTTCTCCTGCGGAACAGCTGGTAGTTTTGAACAGCTGACCTTGCGGTTTGCAGCCCAATTTATAACCACTATGCTATATTGGTCTCTAATTTTCTTTTTTATTGATGTCCTTCCCTGGTTTTAGTATGGGAGTTATGCTTGCTTCATAAAATATATATTTATAAGTTTTCCATTCTTTTCTGTATTCTGGAATAGTGTGAGTAGGATAGGTGTCAGATCCTCTCTGAATGTTTGGTAAAATATTTGGTAAAATTTACCAGTAAAGCCATCTGAGCTTGGACCTTTTTTGATTGGGAGGTTTTTGATGACTTGATCTATTTCTTCCTTTGTTATAGGTCTACTCAAGTTTTCTACTTCACTCTGTGTAAGTTTAGGTTGGTCATGATTTTTGAAAATGCCTCCATTTCATCTAGATTTTCAAATTTTTTGGAGTACAACTCTTCAAAGTACTCTGTTAATATCCTTTTTATTTCCATTGTCATGTCTCCCATGTAGTTTCTTATGCATGTTATACAAATAACATTTTTCTTTGTTATATTTGCCAAGGGTTTGTCAACTTTATTAATCTATTCATAGACCCAGTTTCTTGTCTTGTTGATTTCTTCTATAGTTTTTCTTTCTCATTTATTTCTCCTCTAATCTTTATTAATTTTTTTTTCTTCTGGTGACTGTTGCTTTACTTTGCTGTTCTTTTTCTCACTGTTGGAACTGTTGTGTTACAGTGTTGATTTTGGTTGTTCTTTTTGTATGTATGCATTTATTGCCATAAATTGTCCTCTCAGTACCACTTTTTCTGTGCCCCCAAGGTTTTTGATTGTTGTGTGTTCATTATCATTTCTTTCTAGGAATTTTAAAATATTGCTTTTTATTTATCTTACTACCCAGTAGCTTTTTTTTTTTTAATAAATGTTTTATTGTGAATTGTGTAATAGTCTACATTGGAGAACATTACTTTTACATTCATTCTATCATCTGTCAGTTCATTGGCATAGTTACTATCCAGTCCATGCATCCTCACCCAACCAAAG
>NW_006413738.1:1334-7949 GCF_000296735.1 Chrysochloris asiatica | reverse complement strand
TCTTTCTCCCGCGGAGCGGCTGGTAGTTTCGAACCGCTGACCTTAAGGTTCGCAGCCCGATTCGTAACCACTACGCTACCAGAGCTCCTTTATTATAGACATGTCTATTCCTTCAATTCTATTAGGCGTTGCTTTATGTATTTGTGGGGTTTTTCCTTTGGAACAAAGATATTTATTATGGTTATGTCCTCTTGTTCAATTGATACTTTAACCATGAGACCATGACCTTCTTTGTCTCTTATTCTGTTTTTTGCTTTAGCGCTTATTTTGTCTCCTGCTAGTTTTTTTATTGCAATTAGCATGGTACATTTTTCCCATCCTTTAATTTTTAATCTATTTTTGTCTTTGTGTGTTAGATGTGTCTCTTGAAGGCAGTATATTGAAGGATCCTTCTTTCTTCCATTTTGCTACTTTCTGACTCTTGACTGGTGCATTTAATCCATTAACGTTTAGTGTTTTTTATTGTTGTTGTTGTTCTTAATGCCGTTGAGTCAGTTCCGACCCATATAGGGTTTCCAAGGAGCAGCTGATGAGCTTGAACTGCCGACCTTGCAGTTCAAAGTGACTTTGCAGTGCAGTGCATTTTCTGACTTTATGGTGTTTGATTTTTTGTGGTGCTACTGGTTTCTTTGTTCCATATGCCTTCCTGTGCTGAGTTTACTTTTTGTGTGCTTTTTCTTGTCGATTTGTTCATAGTATTAATGTTTCCATACTCTTTTTGGAAAATTTTTTATTGATGTGATATGGAGATGTATTAAGCCTCTTTGAGGTTACCCTATATTAATAAGTTCTTCCTCTTTTTATGACAGCCTGTTTTATTCTGAGATCTACCTGACCTCCTCAATACCTGGATCTCTGTTAATAAACTTTTCCCTTCTTTTGCTTTGCAGTTGCCCTGTTCATAGACTAACTTCTCAGATCCCCTAATTTCAACCTTGTAGTTTTATTCTGCCCTGGTCTTGCCATCTCTGGACTGAGTTATGGGTGGTGTTGCCACATATGTCAATCTCTGGTTATTGTCTGAGCTTGTTGATTCTCATTCCAAATAACTCCCTTTACTATGTTTTAGCGTGCTGGCTTGGCCTTTACACCATTCCTTAATTTCTGTTTATCATGAAATATTTTGATTTCTTTGTCATATTTGATTGACTGTTTTACTGTATATATTAATCTTGGTTGGTAGCTTTTTCTTTCAGAGTTTTAAATATGTCACCCCATTGTCTTCTTGCCTGTATGGTTTCTGCTGAGAAATCAGTGTTTAATCTTATTGACTTTTCTTTGTATGTAACATTTATTTTCTCTCTAGCGCCTTTCAGGATTATATCCTTGTTATTGATTTTGGAGAATTTGATTATATGACTTCATGATTTTCTTTTGATTATATCTTTCTTGGGGTTCTTTCATCTTTCTGAATGCTTATTTTCTCTTCCTTCATGATGGTAGAAATTTTTTTTCTAGCCACTCTTCGACTATGTCTTCTGTAGATTTTTTTTTGTGTGTGTATGTGTCTCTTCTGGCTCTGGAATTCAATCAGCTGCAAGCTATTCCTCTTCATGTTGTCCCACATGAATCTTAGGCATTTTAAAGATTTTTCATTCTTTTTTTTCTGCTTGTTTTTCTACCTTAGCAATATTGAGAGATTTGTCTTCAAGCTCACAGAGTCTGGCATCCATAACTTCAGTTCTACTCTTTTCTCCTTCAGTGTGTTCTCTATTTCAGATATTTTAGCAATAATCATCTGGACCTCTTTTTGCAAGTTTTTGATTGATTCCAAAGCTGTATTAAGTTTGCTTGATTTTTCCTGTAGTGTTTTTCTGAATAGTTCCTTATTTCCCTTAGCTTTTCTGTGGAACATTTTGATGAACCTCAATATCATTCTCCTAAATTCCCCTTCAGACAATTTCAAAGTCTAATACCATTCCTAGCTCTTCTTATTGGTCATTTGTTTCAGCTACTCTTGTTTCTTCATGTAATCAGAAAATTTCTGCTGCTTTTTAGGCATTGTGGTATTGCTGTATTTGTTTTAATTAGATGAGTTTATAATGGTGTATTCTTAAGCAAACTCCAATTGCTTCCTGATAGGTGTAATCAGGAGATAGCTTTCTCTGTTCACTGCTCTTATGGCTCCACTTAAAGTGTTTTTTATAGGTGTTGGTTCTATACACTGCTCTGACATACATCAGCTGGTATTGTCTCTTGCCCTATTGGTGGTGTTTTGCAAGGTGCAAACGTAGCTTGGCTGTAGGGCCACAATTGCTATCTCTTGTTGGGTAAGGCAAGAAGAGAAAGAGTTCCCCACACCCTAGTTGAAAGGGTGACTGAAAAGCAACAAAATAGATTAGACACTAAAATACAAAATTGCCAACAAAAAAAAAAAATTGTGGCAAATATGAACAAAACTTAGTACCACTTTATGGGCTCCTGCCTTCAAAGTCACCTGAGAAATTTCAAGATGTTCCCATTGCACCTTATGTTATAACTCAAGGTTTTGTTTTTGGCCTTCTTCATTTTTATTCCCCCACCTCCACTCAAGTTCATTCAGGTGTTTCTTCTAGTGAGAACCAGCCCAGGGCTGGCTAGACATGCTTTGGAAGACACTCCTCTTTTAAGATCTTCCTGTTGACTCCTCCTTCTTCTTCTATTCTGCACCCAGCTAACTTTGCTGTGCAGATCCTTCTGTGTGTGTAGCAGAACATTTCCTAGGGGTGTCCACTTGTTCAGGTATCTCCTCTGGTCCCCAGAGTGGAGGTGGATACACAGAGGAAAATAAAAGAACAAAAAAGGAATGCTTACATCTTTGTCTCTGCCAATCCAGCAGACCTCTTGACCCTCTACCACTCAATCCATGCAAAATGGTTGCTTGGGGACCCATTGGCCACCACAAATCAGAAGTCATTTCCTTTCTTACTTCTGCACTAAATCTTAATACAGTAAGGATTCAATCCCCTTATTTGTCCCTTTATTTGAAATTCATAGTTCTGGGACCATTGTCTGAAATGGTTTCACCCAGTATTCCATGTTTTTACTTGTGCAGGTCTGCACAGCCTTTCTGCCTAGTCTGCCATCAAGCCCCACCTCCCCCAAATTTCATGTCTTTTTTATATTCATTGCAGTATGGGGATCTCTGGGTAAGGGGAAGAGGGAGGGTTATACACATAATTGGCTTAGAAAAGGCTTTCCAAATGATTTATTTATAGAAATAATGTTATGTAATGAGATACATCCTCTCAAAGTCATCATTTAATTGAGATAATGGGATCTAAAATCTCATAATTTATAATTATAGGGATAAGAGGGACTTTTATAATTACTCCACCCAGTCTTCCACTTTATTCAGTGGTCGTGAGCAACAAATCCCTAAAATAGCCTTGCAACAAAGACATTATCATCTCCATCTTACACGAATGAGACGAATGTCAAATAATTTTAAATAATTTATGTAAATCCCACAACTGATAAGTTACAGATTCAGGCCTCAAATCTAAATTTTTCTGATAAAGATATTCATGTTGTTTCCATGACATGTGACTGCCAACTCCATATCTACTTTCTCGACCATTGGTCTAGACCTCAGGATGAAATGAAGCACTTAGTGAAATACTTATCTATTTAAATACTTTTCTTTTTAACAAACTAATAATGCCTTCAAAAAGGAAGTGCAGCTACTTTGGATGAATTGTGCATAGTTGATCCAGACTTATTGTTAGTGATCATTCTTCTCCAAGTGATTTTTGCTGTTGCTGCTAGGACTATCAGAGACCTTTTTTTTTTTTTTTCTTTTCAACTATTTATGGTGAATTGAGTGATGGTTTACAAAGCAGATCTTCAGTTTTATATTCAACAAATCATATACTTCACTTCTTTATATGTTTCCAATCCCCTCCATGTACTAACAATTAACAACATTTACCTCTATTCGCTTTAACTATTCCACTCCCCACTGTGTCTCCTGCTACCTTCATCTTTCCTCTGCTAACTTCTTGTTGTATGAGGGTGAGTCAAAAATTACCTGCAATCTGACTGTAGAATTTATTTTAATTAACTTTTAGAAAAGATGAATACATCATCTTTTGACATAATCTCCTTGTTTTTCTGTACACTTTGACCATCAGTCACCAAGCTTTCATAGTCCCTTAAAAAATGTTTTAGGCTGAGATGCAAGCCACAAATACCCCACTGTCTTCACCTTATCGTCAGAGGTGAATCTTCATCCTCAAAAGGCTGCTTTCAGGGGACCAAATGGATAAAATCCTTAAGGTGCAAGAGCAGGAATATAGGGAGAATGCTTTAACACTTCAAAGCAAAGTTTTTGCAGTGTCAACAGTGTAGGCAGAGGTGTGTGGACATGCATTGTCATGTAAGATCACAATACCTTTGGATAGCAGTCCTCTGTGTTTAATCCCAAAGTTAGGCTTCAATGCTTCAGTGAGCATCTCACTGCAATGAGCACTATTGATTGTTGAATGTTTTTCCTGATAGTATTCCAGTAGTGACCCTTGAAGTTTCTAGAAAACTAAGCACTAATTTTTCAGATGATGGTTGTCTTTTGAACATTTGCTTGGTCTGTGATTGAGGATGATTACATCCCACACTCTGCCTTTTACTCTCAGACTCATAGTGATGAATTCATGTCTTGTCACAAGTAATGATGTTTTTTAAAGAAACTTTTACCTTTGAGTATTGGTCCAAATGTTGTTTTCAGATGTACAAACACTTGTTTGTGCTCTTCCATTATTTGTTTTAGTATCCATCTCACACACACTTTTTCTGTCATGGATTATTTCATAGGCAAAACCATGTCTGATTTGAAAATGATTTGCCACATAATCCACTGTCACTTGTCTATTTGACAGAATCATTTAACGTGCATGTTCAATGCTGTCATTAGCCATGGATGTGAACAGGCATTTTAATATAGCCTGAGTGCAGATACTTTTTTTTTTACAAAATTGGTCTCATATAGTGCTTGTCCTTTTGTAATTGACTAATTTATCTCAGCATAATGTCCTCTAGGTTCAATCATGTTGTGAGGCGTTTCATTATTCTTACTTTTTTTTTTGTAGTATTCCACTGTACCAAAGTTTGTTTAATCATTCGTCTGTTGGTGAGCATTTTGTCTGTCTCCAACTTTTTTATATGTCTCTTGTAGATCGCATATATAGATGGATCCTGTTTTCTTATCCATTCTGCTCTTTATGTCTCTGACGGGTACAGTTAGTCCATTTACATTCAGTGTAATTATCAACAGGCATGAATTGATTGTTATCATTTTTCTGTGTGTGTGTGTTTTGTATTGCTGCTGGATTCTTTGTTTCACATAATTTTTTATGCTGAGTTCCTTTTGTTTGTGGGTTTTCTTTTAATTTTCATTTCTGTTGTGTTAATGTTTACTAAATCTTTTTTATTTTCCTCTTTTTTATTTTGATGTACAAGTGTATTATTCTTTGAGGTTACCCTGAAATTTATTAGGTTTATTTCCCTGCTTAAAACAGCCTGTTTTATTTGAAATCTATTTTACTTCCTGGCCATTTGGAAGTTTTATATCTACACTATTTCCTTTTGTTTTGTAGTTGACTTCATTATACACTGATATCTCTGGTTCCCTATTTTCAGTCTGATAGGTTTGTTTAACTTTAAATACTTATACATCTGGATTGCTTTTTGGGTGATGTTGTATTGTAATCTCAAATTGCTCTCTGCTGTTGTTGATTCTCAGTCCAAAGAATACTTTGTAAAGTTGGTCTGGCCGTTACAAATTCCTTTAATTTCTGTTTATCAAGAAATGTCCTCAGTTTCCGGAAAAAAGATGGTGGATCAGGTGGAAGTGTAGTGATGAGCTCTGCAGAGAACAACAGGACCAAGAAGGCTCAAGGAATGGTCCCAGTACTCTGAACCACATATAAAGGAATATATAGAAGGTTGGAAGACTTACAGCTGGGGAGTTAGTGGCAGAAGCAAGAAATCCATTGCTTCCTGGTTCGGGATGCTCAGCTGCTCCAGGAGCCACCATTTTGTGTGGGGCCAAGCAGAGAAAGGATCAGAGCAGCCACAGATGCCTGACAGAGTCGCAGAGCTAGAGGTGTGGACATTCTGTTTTTTCTTTTATCTTATTTTGGTATCTTTTCATTGGTCCCTTGCTGTCTGTGTACCTCCATTCTGATAACTATAGGGATGCCTGAGCTAGTGGATACTCCAGCCCCACCCTCGGAGGGTTCTACTATGCATGTGCATAGATCGCCTCGAAATTTAAAGAGACAGTATCCACGTAAAACCAAACGACCGACAGATACTCAGCCCAAGAACAGGCCTTGAACTTTTCTTGTTTGCTTTTTGTTCTGTTTTTTAACATGGGAAAAAGACCTCATATTAGGCTAGAGAATTTTTTTTCTTTTAATTTTTTTTTAAAAAATACTTTTTCCTTCTTTTTCTTTTCTTTATTATTTCTTCCTTCTCCTAGACTGCAGTATCAGTCTTGTTTTTGTTGTTGCTGTTTTTTAGTCTTTTTGTGTTTTTTTGCTGGTATTGTTTTGCTGTTATATGCTCCCCCGTCTGCCTTTGGAGGACTCTTTGTCTCCCTATATTACACAAGAAGAGTCAGCAACTGCTACCATACAG
>NW_006413738.1:0-1234 GCF_000296735.1 Chrysochloris asiatica | reverse complement strand
ATTGTATCAGATGATGCTTTTTTGAGCTACTGCATTTATAGGTGAAGGTCATGTTTATAGAATTGTATCAGATGATGCTTTTTTCTTCTTCTTTCTTCTTTGGTTTGAGCTCTGTTTATCCAGTCATTGAAGCCAGGTCAAGTGGGTATCATCTGCAAGTGTGGGTGTTCTTGCGTCTGTCTGCCCTCTTTTTATCGGCTGGTCACTTTGCTCTCCACTCTAGTCCTCTGTGGCTGTGTCATTGACTCTGAGCCTTGCTGTTGACCGACCAGGTCTCCACCGGGTTCACAGTAGTTTGCTGAACTCTGTAGGGCTTAGCTCGCCACTTCATTGATGTTCTTCGGTCACTTTCCCTTCTGGGTGATGTGCATGGTTGCCAATCAAAGCATATATTTCCCTTGCATCTTAGTCTTGGAAGAGAATTTGCACTGAGAGGACCTGACCACTTTCCTTGATGTCTCCTGGGCAAGCAACCTGCATGTTCTTGTGGTAGCAGTCGGACTGCCCTTATTGTTTTGTATTTTTCCTGTAGGTCCTTCTTTCAAGAAGTATCTTCTGGTTTTCTAGCTGCTCCTGGCTGGTCTGCTTGTCCTTTCAAGTGGAAATTTTCCCATCTCTGAAGGTCTGGATGTGGTTCGGGCTTCCACCTATACTCCCATGTAATGCAGAGGCTCCTCAGGAAACCTCCTTCACTGGACACATTGTAGCCCCATTTTAGGTTCCAATCAGTTATAGGCAGAAGACAGGCTTACAAGTTTTCCATGTTGATATTTCTGGCTATTACTTTCTCTGTCCCTCCAGTGTCTGTTTTATAATATATTGCAAGGAAAACCGTGATTCAAAAGACAGCCAAGTATCTTAACATTATTCCCTGCTTTTCCCCATTCCATCCATGTCTCAGTCTCTATATTCCAGATCCCTGTTTTTCTAAAGCTGTGGCTACATCATTTTTTTTTTTACCTCTGCCCCATTTAGCCCATTCATACCTGTTTAATTGTTCTCCCATCTGCTTTGTTCTTCGATTCCCCTCTCCCTACCTCTATATTGCCCCCCTACCCAATACCCAAATTATCCTGTGTCTATTCCCTGCCCTGTGCTCCACCTTCCCCTCCCACCCCTATCCCTACCCCTACATCCTAGCAACCAACTAAGAATCCATTTTAGTGGATTAGTATGGGTTCTTTTTCTTAGTCTTTTACATTAGTGGTCCTATCAGATAAGGGACTCATCTCTA
>NW_006413737.1:5871-6417 GCF_000296735.1 Chrysochloris asiatica | reverse complement strand
TTGACTGCTGCTTCCATGAGTGTTGATAGTTGATCCAAGAAGAATGAAGTCCTTGACAACTTCAATCTTTTCTCCATTGATAAGAATGTTATTTACTGGTTCACTAGTGAGGATTTTTGTTTTCTTTACATTGTGATGTAATCCATACCGAAGACTGTGCTATTTGATCTTCATCAGTAAATGTTTTTGGTCCTCTTCACTTTCAGCAAGCAAGGTTGTATCATCTGCATATCTCAAGTTGTTAATAAGTCTTCCTCCAACCCTGATACCATGTTTTTCTTCATATAACCCAGTTTCTAGGATTATTTGCTCAGAATATAGGTTGAATAAGTATGGTGAAAGAATACAACCTTGTCGCACACCTTTCTTAATTTTAAACCATTCAGTGTTCCCATGTTCTGTTTGAATGACTACCTCTTGGTCCAGGTACAGATTCCTCACTAGCACAATTCAGTGTTCTGGAATATTCATACTTTGCAATGTTATCCATAGCTTGTCATGATCCACACAATCTAAAGCCTTTGTGTAGTCAATAAAGCACAGATA
>NW_006413737.1:4967-5551 GCF_000296735.1 Chrysochloris asiatica | reverse complement strand
TGAGTGAGTGCCTCCTGTGCTGCCTCATTTTCTTGAAAGATTTCCATTTTTATTCCATCAATTACTGGTCCCTTGTTTTTTGCCAATTCCTTCAATGCACCATGGGCTTCCTCCTTCAGTATCATTGGTTCTTGATCATATGCTACCTCTTAAAATGGTCACCCATTTTGGCACACTCTGTGTATTCCTTCCATCTTCTCTTTTTTTTTTAAGATTTTTATTGTGAATTGAGTGAAAGTTCACAGGGCAGATCATCAGTTTTACATTCAACAAATCATTCACCTTGGTTCATTACAATGATTATAATCCCCTCCATGTACCATCAGTTAACAGTATTTCTCTCTGCTCATTTCAGCTCTTTTTCTGTTCCTTCCATCTTCTCTTGATGCTTTCTGCATCATTCAATAATTTGCCCAGAGAATCTTTCATTAATGAAAATCGAGGCTTGAATTTTTTCTTCAATTCCCCCAGCTTGTGAAATGCTGAGTATGTTCTTCCTTTTTGGTTTTCTGATTCCAGATCTTTGCACATTTTGTTGTACTATTTGGCTTTATCTTCTCAAGCTGATCTTTGAAATTTTCTGT
>NW_006413737.1:2240-4605 GCF_000296735.1 Chrysochloris asiatica | reverse complement strand
ATAGAATTCTATCATGAGTTCTCCAGCATCTTTTGTATTACCAAGGCCATATTTTCCAACTACTGCTCCTTCCTCTTTGCCCCCAACTTTTGCATTCCAATCACTAGTAATGATTAATACATTTTGATTGCATGTTTGATCAATTTCAGATTGAAGAAGTTGGTAGAATTCTTCTATTTTATCCTCAGTGGCTTTAGTGGTTGGCATGTAAATTTGAAAAATAGTGGTATTAACTAGGCTTCCCTGTAGACGAATGGATATTATCCTATCACAGACAATGTTGTACTTCATGACTGGTCTGGATATGCTCTTTTGTATAAGGCCTTATAAGCAATGCTTATCCTACAATGTCCCATAAGGACTCCTTAATTATTTAAATAAATTAAGTCAGCATGTCAGACATTAGTTTTAAATCATTATATGTGTACCTCCCAGTTATGGAATCGTTTCTTTACCCTTTAAGATTTGTGTGTATGTGAGTCTCCTAATTATGAGAATTTAAGTTGCCTGCTTGTTTGGTTGTTGAAGATACAACACATTCAAGTGTGAAGTAGACAAAATTGAAAATGGTTCCCTTCTAGAATTTTACATATGTGAACTCAGAACTCTGTCTTGAAAGAAAATTTCCCTCATAATTTGAATGCTCCACCACTCATCTGTCAGTTTGTAGTATTATGAGGTTTGCATATTGCTGTGATTCTGGAAGCTATGCCACCGATATTTTAAAAGCCAGCAGGGCCACCCATGCTGGACAGTTTTCAGATGAGCTTCCAAACTAAAAAAGACTAGGATATGATGATTAACTTAAAGAATTCCACCAACTTCTTCAGTCTGAAATTGATCAAACATGTAATCAAGATGTATTGATAATTATTGGCAATAGGAATTCAAAGGTTGGAAATAAACAGGAAGAATTAATCATTGGAAAATATGGTTTTGGTGATAGAAGCAATGCTGGAGATTGCATGACAGAATTTAGTAAGACCAATGAATTATTCATTGCAAATATCTATCATAAACAACATACAAGATGACCATACACATGGACCTCACCAGATGGAACACACAGAAATCAAACTGACTACATCCATGGAAGAAGAAGGTGTAAAACCTCCACATCATCAGCCAGAACAAAGTCAGGGGCAGACTGTGGAACAGACCATTAATTGCTCATATACAAGTTCTGACTGAAGCTGAAGAAAATTAAAACAAATCAGCAGGATCCAAAATATGACCTTGAACATTTCCCACCTGAATTTAGATATCATTTCAAGAATAGGTTTGATTAATTAGACACTAATGATTGAACCAGAAAAGTTGTGGGATGACATCAAGAACACCATACAGGAAGAAAGCAAAAGGTAATTAAGAAGGCAAGAAAGAAGGAAAATGGATATCAGAAGAGTCTCTGAAACTTGCTCTCCAATGCAGAAATGCTAAAATAAATGGAATAAATGAGGAGGTAAAAGAGCTGAATAAAAAAATCTCAAAGGGCATCTCAATACACAAAGTCAAGTATTAGAATGAATGTGCAAAGATCTGGAGTTAGAAAATCAAAAGGGGAAAAAAACCGCAGCATTTCTCAAGCTGAGAGAATTAAAGAAAAAAAAATTCAAGCCTCAACTTGAAATACTGCATTCTTTGGGCAAAATGGAGTCCTAGTGTGGCACTATGAGTTAATGTGCCAGACTACAAAGTCATTTGAACTGCAAGGTTGGTGGTTCGAGATCACCAGCTGCTCCTTGGAAACCCTATACAGGGTCGCTATGTGTCGGAACCGACCCAACAACACTTAACAACAACATGGGCAAAATATTGAAGATGCAGAAAGCTTCAAAAGAAGATGGAAGGAATACCGAGAGTCACTGTACCAAAAAGAAATGGTCGATGTTCATTCAAGAGGTAGCATATTATCAAGAGCCAATGATACTGAAGCAAGAAGTCCAAGATGCAATGGAGACATTAGTGAACAAGAAGTCTCCAGGAATTGATGGAAAACAAATTGAAATCTTTCAACAAACTGATGCAGTCCTGGAGGCACTCACTTATCTATGCCAAGAAATCTGGAAGACAGCTATCTTGCCAACTAATTGGAAGAGATCCATATTTGTGCCAATTTCAAAGAAAGGAGACACAACAAAATGCAGATATCAATGGACAAGATCATTAATATCATATGCAAGTAAAATAATATGAAAATGGCAACAGCAGTCCATTGACAGAGAACTGCCAGAGGTTCAAGCCAGATTCTGGAGAGGACATAGAATGAGGGATATCGTGGCTGATGTCAGATAAATCTTGACTGAAAGCAGAGAATACCAGAAAGATGTTTACTTGTGCTTTATTGCCTGCACAAAGGCTTTCG
>NW_006413737.1:0-505 GCF_000296735.1 Chrysochloris asiatica | reverse complement strand
TGTGGTGGCTTGTGAGTTGCTGTGATTCTGAAAGCTATGCCACCAGTATTTTAAATACTATCATGGTAACCCATGGTGGATAGGTTTCAAATGAGCTTCTGGAAAAAGACAGACTAGGAAGAAAGAGTGATGAACAATTTCTGAATCTTTAGTTACTGAAAACCTTATGAATAGCAGAGAAACACTGTCAGATACAGTGCTGGAAAATGAGCCCATCAGGTTGGAAGGCACTCAAAATGTGACTGGGGAAAACCTGCCTCCTCAAAGTAGAGTTGACCATGATAATGTCAGTGGAATAAAGCTCGTGGGAGAAAAGCCCATAGGAACTTCATTTACTGATGGGGCACAACTCAAAATGAAGAGGAACACCTTTAACATCCATTGAAAATCAGAACATGGAATGTATGAAGTATGAATTGGGAAAACTCGACGTTGTCAAAAATGAAATGGAACTCATAAACATTGATATCTTAAGCATTAGTGAGCTGAAATAGACTGGTATTGG
>NW_006413736.1:5846-6703 GCF_000296735.1 Chrysochloris asiatica | reverse complement strand
ATTTTGAAAACTACACAAACAAAAGTAGGCAAAATAGATGATTGGGACATACTTATGTGCATCAAAAGACTTCACCAGAAGAGTAAAAAGGGAACCCACAGAATGGGAAAAAATCTTTTGCAATAACACATCAGACAAGGGTTTCATTTCTAAAATATACAGGAAACTACAACACCTCTACAAGAAAAAGAAAAATAACCCAATTAAAAAAATAGGCACAGGACATGGACAGATTCTTCACCAAGGAGGAGATCCAGGCAGCCAACAAACACATGAAGAAATGTTCACAATCACTAGCCATAGGTGGTGGTAGTGGTGATGTGCCATGGAGTCGGAAGTGACTCATAGCAACCCAGTACAGGGTTTCCAAGGCTGTAAATCTTTACAGCATCAGAAAGCCTCATCTTTCTCTTGTGGAACAGCTGGTAGTTTTGAACTGATGACCTTAAGGTTTGCAGCCAGATGATTCGTAATCACTATGTGACCAGAGCTCCTAAGAGAGATGCAAATCAAAACAACAATGAGATGTCATCTCACACCAGCAATAACAGCAAAGATAAAAAAAAGTAGAGGACAATAAATGCTGGTGAGGATGTGGAGAGACTGGGACACTCCTGCACTGCTGGTGGGACCGCAAAATGGTCCAACCTCTTTGGAAAGCAATATGAGCTTCCTCAGAAGGTTGGAAATAGAAATACCTTATGATCCAGCAATTCCTCTACTTAATATTTACCAACAAGAAGTATGAGCCATAATACGAATAGATATACGCACACCAATGTTCATAGCAGCACTATTTACAATAGCAAAAAGATGGAGGCAGCCAAAGTGCCCATCAACTGAAGAATGGATAAACA
>NW_006413736.1:2962-5281 GCF_000296735.1 Chrysochloris asiatica | reverse complement strand
GGGGAGAAAAAGGAATAGCCAGAAATATCACCATAGAAAGCTTGTAAGTCCATCTTCTACCTATAACTGATTGAAATACCTAAAATGGGGTTACAATGTGCCCAGTGAAGAAAGGCTTCCTGCGGAGCCTCTGAATTACATAAGACCATAGGTGAAATACTGAACCGCAGTATTCTGAGGTGGGAAATTTCCACTTGAAAGGACAAGCAGACCAGCCTGGAGTGGCTAGAAGAACAGAAGCTATTTCTTGAAAGAAAGATCGACCAACAGGAAAAATACAAAACAATATAGGCAAACTGATTGATTACTACAAGAACAATCAAGGTGCTCATCCAGGAGACATCAGGCAAGTGGTCGGGTCCCCTCAGGGCAAACTCCCTTCCAAGACTAAGACTCAAAGGGAATACACTAGCAGACATGCACTCTAATTGGTGACCATGTTCGTCACCGATTAGGGGAAGTGAGGGAAAAACAGCAATGAAGCTGCGAGCTAAGCCCTACAACGCCTAATAGACTCCTGTGAACCCGGGTGGAGACCTGGTTGGCCAGCAGTGTGGCAAGACCTGGGGACTTTTGGGCCTAGAATCAATGACATAGCCACCGAGGACAAGAGTGGCGAGTGAAGTGTCCAGCTGATAAGAAGAGAGGGCATATGCATAAGAACACCCACACTTGTAGATAATACCCACTTGACCTGGCTTCAATGACTGAATGATCAGAGCTCAACTAGAAGAAGAAAGCAGAGGGGAAAAAAAAGAGTAATCTGATACAATTTGATGAACTTGACCTACACCTATGGATGCAGTATCTTAAAAGAGGGAACAAATCTTTACAGTGAGGATCATTCCCACCCCCTCCATAGACAGAGTAGATAGGGATGGGCAACTTGGACATTGGCTACCCAAAATGGTGGTGGCTACAAAGGCAAGAAGTGACTAGCTTACAAGCTTTCAAAAGGGAACCTAGATTCAGAGTGCACGGAAGGTAGAATCTCCACTGAGTAGTATCTAATCTGTCTAGGCAGGGCTGATGAAAGGACATGAGGATGGGTCTCTTGCGATATAATGAATAATTGTTATCAGGAGTGATTGTGAGGGTTGGAAATGCAAAGGTAGATGTTTTGTAGCAAGGAGGGGAGTGATTAACTTTGCAGTCCAGGAGCAGAGGTCCCTGGGACCATCAAGGGATAAGAGCGGTGAGCGGGAGGCTACCCAGAGAAGCAGTGATGCCAGAGATGGAGGCAGAGACCATGACGTTGGAGAGATGGAGCAGCTGAGGACTTTAGACCCAGAGAGGGAGAGCGGCTGTGTGCTGACAACCTGGGGACAGACTTGCGAGGTATACCCTTTGGTTGGTAGATGATGCTTGGAGGGGATTGTAACCATGGCAATGAAACGGTATACGATAGGATGAATGTAAGCTAATGTTCTCCCATGTAAACTGTCACATAATTCACAATAAAACATTTTAAAAAAAGATATTATGGGTGATTTATGCTTTGAGATCTTGGTTAAAAGGTCATTCAATGAATTCAAAGTTTTTCTTTCTGCCAGGAGAAAGCAAAAATCCTTCGAAATAATATTAAGATTTAATATCCCTGCTGCTTTAATAACAAAATGATATTAGCTATTAAATTAAATGTCCTTTACAAAACATTCTTCTGCCTCATACTTTACAGTAATGAGAGAATTTTGCTTTTTGGCATTCAACTTTTAACCAGTTAAACTAAATCCTTAATAAAATGTCTCAAGTTTAAACATTTTTGTGACAAGTAAAACAGAGGTAAAATTTAAAATATTTAGATGAACTGGAATTATTCTTAGGTAGTTATCAATAACTTCCATTAGAATTATGTGACAGATACATGAATAGACAGACTCATAAAGTGTAAACCTCATTGGAATTGGTGTTGGGAGAGAGGGGTTTTCTTCCAGGATTTGAGATGAGCAAGTCTGAATGTGGTGCTTTTGCTTCTGCATTCTCATTAGTAAAATGAAGACAATATTAATTCTGAATGACTGCACAGGGTTTTCCTTTCCTTTTTTTTTTTTACTATCTTTTTCAAGAAGAGGAAATGAAATGAGACATTATACGGAATCCTATTGTGGCACTGTGGAATAAAGCACTAGACCACAAGATCAGTTTGAACCACAAGATTGGTGGTTCAAACTCACCAGCTGTTCCTTATAAAGTCTATGTAGGGTTGCTATGAGTCAGAACTAACTGGACAGCCCTTAAGAACATTTACTGTGAAAATGAAAAGCCTTATAAACATGTAAAGTTGCATGTATAGCTAGTGGGACTAAATTATGAACTCTT
>NW_006413736.1:2384-2862 GCF_000296735.1 Chrysochloris asiatica | reverse complement strand
ATATATGTATAAAAATATATATGCATAAAGAGTTCAACACACTACTCCCTAGTCAAAATCATAAAATGCTTTTTCCTAAGTATTTTGTGTCCTTTTTAAAAAATCAGTACTAAAACTGAATAAAGAAAAGTTGCTCTACATATATTAGTCTAAATCACATGCCTTCATAGATGTTACTATGAAAATTGACACTAGCAGCTTTCCAGGGACTAGGTGAGTACTGCTTAAGAAAGAGCCTTGTTCAGGTGGAGGGCTGTAAAGTTGTGAGTGCAGGGCTCATTCTGCATCATAATCTAAGAAAGAAACAAGACCACAACTGTGGACCAAGACCAAGTGTGTGGCTGTTCCAATTGCCTCTACCCACTGTCTTTTCAACCATTCTATTGCTATAAAGATGGGTAGATGGCGAATCTCAGGGCAGAGAGTGGAGAGAGAAACAATTATTGCTAGCCTGGCTTAGTGGTACTGGAAGGAGATG
>NW_006413736.1:0-829 GCF_000296735.1 Chrysochloris asiatica | reverse complement strand
TGTTGCTTTCTTAGTGTGACTTGCTAAGATTGCCATGATAGGAACTCTAACCTTAATCATAGAGTTATGGAGCTGGACAAAAAAGAAGTTATCACTGTCAATTGTGAGGAATGATGACTCCATGGATGTCAGAGTAGAGCTGTGTACCACAGGGTTTTCAAGGGAATTTTTTGGAAGTAGATCTTTCCTTCCAAGGAGCTACTGGGTAGACAAAAATCTCCAACCTTTTAGTTAGACGTTAAGGTACATTAATCACTTGTATCACTCAGGGACAAAGCAGTTGCAATTGGGTCAACTCCAGCTCATTGCAATACTGTGTGTCAGAAAAGAACTATGCTACATAAGGTTTTCAGTGGCTAATTTTTCAAAAGTAGATCAGGTCTTTCTTCTGAGGTGTCTCTAGGTGGACTTGAACTTCAAACTTTTTGGTTAATAGTCGAGCATGCTGTTTGCACTACTTAGAACTCCATGGAACTGGAAGGGATTCTAGAAATAATCAACTGGTACAACTGCCTTATCTGACAGTTAGGGAAAAAAATTGCAGAGAGCATCAATGACTCGTCCAAGGTTACACAGCTAATTGGAGGCCAGATCAGGACAAAGGTCAGAATTCCTTACCGCTGGCCAGCATCTTTTCATTATATCATCTTATTTTAAGCAGCTACAATTAAGTTCTGATTGTTACATTTATTTTTCAGAAACAATGGACTTCATGTCTGAATCCTCACACTCTGAATTCTCAGTCAGTATTTATGTTATCCAAAAGGCATTTTTCAGGTGTTTCTGCTTTCTTAATCTCATCAGATATAGTGCCAGAAGATGGAAACAT
>NW_006413735.1:2884-6618 GCF_000296735.1 Chrysochloris asiatica | reverse complement strand
CTGGAAAATCTGCTGAAACTATTCACCATGGATGATACTGCTGGTATTTCAAATATAAGTGGTATAGTCTATAGCATCATACAACACATAAAGCATCACAGTACAACAAACTGACAGATAATTGGTGGAGATAAAAATGAGAAAATGTTAAGAATTCAAAGTGAATTCTGCAGATATCCTATATTTAAACTCATTATGCAAGGAAAATTCTTATTGGTGGTAAAATGTCAACATGAGTAAAGAAAAGAGAATGAAATTGCATGTGGAAACATTTGCAAATACTCATAACTATGAATAATGTATGAAACATTTCTTTAGAAATATCAGCATGAGGTAGAAATGATCGACTTTTTCAAAATGTTATACTACACCATAATCCCTGATATCAGTCACCATTCCTTCTCTCCCTCATGCTTAAGGGTTTTGCAATATGGTTTAGTGTTACACAGACCTCACAACTGTCAAAGAAAATCACTCATGCATCTGCGAGGGCTGGTAAATCTGTAGTTCTGTCTGCAGAATTCTCCACACTCACGTAGTCTCAGAAGTTGAAGAAACCAAATTGGCAGGTCAGAGAATAAACAGACTGTTGATACATGAGCCTGTGAGAGCTGGTGAATCCATTTAGGAGCTAGGCCTCAAGTCCCAGGAAATGGAGATCAGCTGTGATAAGCCAGATGCAAGATCCAGAGCAAAAGAGCAAACTTTGGCTAAAGAATTTCTATATGATGTACTCAGACCCTGCCCCCAAGGAAAACTAAGAGTAGTGACTTGAGTCACACTCTCTAGAAAGGTGTGACTTTCTTACTCCTTGCTGTTGGTGTTAAGTGCTGTCGTATTGGTTGCTACTCAGAGTGAACCTGTATAGGGTATCCAAGGAGAAGTTGGCAGGTTTGAGCTGTCAACCTGCGGTTTGGGAGCCCAGTACTGAACATACAGCACCACACCAGAAATCTTACTCTTCAGTTCTACCTTAATCTTTACTACTTATTTTTGTTTAGTGCCATCAAGTTAATACCGAGTCATAGCGATCCTGTATAGGGTTTCTGAGGAGTGACTGGTGAATTTGAACTGAAATCTAACCTTGCAGTTCAAACTGACTTTGCTGTCCAGTGCTTATCCTACAGTGCCATACCAGGACTCCACTCTTTCCTCCTTGTTGCTGTTGTTGTTGTTGTTAAGTGCCGTCGAGTAGGTTTCGACCCATAGCTACCCTGTAGGGCCATCAAATTGGTTATCACTCCTAATGATCCTATTCAGGGTTACTGAGGAGCAGCTGGTGAGTTTGAACCGCCAACCTTGCAGTTCAAATTGACCTTGTGGTCCAGTGCATTATCCTACAGTGTCACACCTTAGTTCCACCTTAATAATTGGTTGGTTGTTATGTGCTGTGGAGTAGGTTCAGACTCAGCGACCCTGCATAGGGTTTCCGAGGCTGTAAATCTTTATGGGAGCAGAAAGCCTCATCTTTCTCCCGTGGAACAGCTGGTAGTTTCAAACTGCTGATGGTGAGATTAGCAGCCCAATTCATAACCACTACACTATTAATCCCAATTTAATCTTGCCTCACTAAAACTCATTTCAAAGTGTGTTTTTAATCAAAGACATAGAGGCTAAGATTTAAAGTAAATCACAAAATTGAATAATATGGCTAGAAGAGCCAAATAAATAATTACCTAACCTGAAAATAGTAACAGCATTAACAAAAGGAAACAGTTCATTCCTCTTTAATTATTTAATTAATCAATGGTTATTTTCTTTGAATGGAAGAATGAATTCTATACTTTTAATGGGCAACACTGAGTTCTGCTTTAAAATATTAGCTATCAGTATTGGGTAATAGTTAAATTCATCTTATATATACTACTCTTTAAAATATCATATGCATTATAGAAACTAAACACAATAATTTATGAATATGATTACAAATGTGAATGAAAATGAATAGGGATGGGTGTAGGTTTATAATTTATTTTTATTTTACATGATTAAAATTCCTGCTCACTTAATACGTTTTTTTCAGAATATTTGAGCAATTGAAACAAAGTATGTAGAAATATAAGCACTTGAGAAATACAAGCATTTGTAATTAGGTTAGTTGATTTATTGTTAAAGAGAGTCACTATGTGATGAAATGCATAGTGATGGACTGGTATTAACCATGGGAACAAAGATGATAAGAGCAAATTTTTGAAGTCAAAAACAGGATAGTTTCATAAGTAGCAAATCTGATATTTTCAAACAAATATTAATTTAATTGAGAAAAACTATTTATAAGGTTTATATTCAAAATTTGAGAACAGTTAATAACATTCAGCTTTCTATAACCCAGAAACAACAACAAAATGAGTTATCGCCCAGCATTATCCAACATCCTACTAGAACAGCTCTTTTTGCCTGTGTTTCTTACTTTCACATAGATAATTAAGTGGGAATAAATGATTAGGAAGCTATCAAAAATTTAAAATTTCTCCCTAAACCCCCTTCCTTTACCTACATCATCACCCTTAACTTCAAAAATCTCTGAAAAACTTTCCATTCATCATGTAAAATTTACCTTATGTTTTTGGTATGGTGATTTCATTTTTGTGTATTCATACTCTTCAAATGAAACCCATGCCCTTCTTCAGAATTCTTAATTTATAAATTAGTCCTATACCACATAGCTTTTAATATTTCTCAGTCTTTTTTTCTTCTACAAGATCAGAAACAAGACAAATATAAATATGTATTAAACTTGGTCAGGATTTTCAAATTTTGAAAATATCCATGAAGAAGAAAAAATATTTTAAACTATGATTATAATTTAAATTTTACTGACTGTTAGTAAAGTTGAGAATGAACTTTTCCTACTGGTAGATTTTCTTATTTCTTATTCATATGATATTATTATTCAGTTTTTAAACATTATTTGGCTTTTTATACTTCGTATTTATTTATTTCCTTGTTTCATATGTTTTCATTATGTATTTTGAATAACTTTCTTTTTTTCAGTAAAAATATATGACTAATTTTTCTTGGCTGTGGCTTCTTTCTCACAATTAGTTGCAAGTAAGAAGTTCTTTGGTCAAAGAAAAACAAATCTGGCTTTTTAATGGTTTGCACCTTTTGTATCTTATATAAGAAAATTTCTATACTGAATTTATTTTAAAAAATCAACCTATAATTTAAGTCATAAATTGATTTATGCTTGATTTTTTATGATTTAAGAAATAATAATTGTTTTTTACTATTCATCTAAAATATATCAACTATATAAGGATCTTTTAATGGTTAATCTTTCTTATAACATTAATCTCTATCAACAATTTTGTAATATAAAATTTTCATATATATATGTAAGTCTCAGGCTAAGCTTCATTCTATTTCATTGATTTATTTTCTGATTCCTTTATAAGTACTTCACTTTCTTAATAATTATGCAATTACATATTTTTGGTAAATTGTGAACATATCCACTCTTTCTTGTTCAATTTCTTCAGAAGTTATTTATGTGTTCCTATCTCATTGCTCTTTCATATGCATTTACTTTAACCAGATTATCAAGATTCTAAAAAGATGCTTAATGCATCTTCCTATCTATGAAATGCTTGGAATGTCACTATAATTATTAAGGTCCTTTATACAAACTCTTATGAATTGAAAAGTTCCATTACTATTCAATTCTGTTTTCCCATGAATTTTTGAAGCCCCTTTATTTGTTTCACCATAGAGAATAGTTATTGTATTTATGA
>NW_006413735.1:0-897 GCF_000296735.1 Chrysochloris asiatica | reverse complement strand
TATATGGCCCCCCTCCCTAGCACCCAAACTATTCTGTGTCTGTTCTCTGCCCTGTGCTCCACCTTCCCCGACCTCCCTTTACCTTAACCTTCCACATCCCAGTAACCAGCAAAGAATCCAGACCCATTCAGTATGGGTTCTTTTTCTTAGTCTTTTACAGTAGTGGTCCTATGCAATATTTCTCCTTTTGTGACTGACTAATGTCACTCAGTATAATGTCTTCAAGGTTCATCCATGTTATGAGATGGTTTGTAGCTTTCTTGTTATTCTTCATGGTAGCATAGTATCTCGTTGTGTGTATGTACCACAGTTTTTTTTTAACCATTCTTCAGTTGATGGGCACTTTGGCTTTCTCCGTCTTTTTGGTATTGTAAATAGTATTGCTATGAACATTGGTGTGCATAAATCTACTCATGTTATGGCTTGTATTTCTTGTGGGTAAATACCAAGTAGATGAATTGCTGTTTCATAAAGTATTTCTATATTCAACCTTCTGAGGAAGTGCCATATTGCTTTCCAGAGAGGTTGGACCATTTTACAATCCCACCAGAAATGCAGGAGTGTCCCAGTCTCTCTATATCCCTGCCAGCATTTATTATCCTCTACTTTTTATATCCTTGATGTTATTGCTGGTGTTAAATTATATCTCATTGTTGTTTTGATTTGTATCTCTCTAATGGCTGGTGATCATGAACATTTCTTCATATGTTTGTTGGCTGCCTGGAACTGCTCCTTAGTGAAGTGTCTGTTCATGACCTGTGCCCATATTTTAATTGGGTTATTTGCCTTTCTCTTGTAGAGGTGTTGTAGTTTCCTATATATTTTAGAAATAAGTCACTTGTATGATGTGTCATTGCAAAAGCTGTTTTTCCATTCTATGGGTTCCCTTTTTACTCT
>NW_006413734.1:3331-6533 GCF_000296735.1 Chrysochloris asiatica | reverse complement strand
ACCATTGCTGACCCTGCTGGTATTTAAAATACTGGTGACATAGCTTTCAGAATCACATCAGCTCACTGAAGGGATAAGAATGAGTAAATCTGATTTGTTTAGATTTCACTTATTTATTTATTTATTTATTTATTAGAGCAAAGCATTTATTGAATATTGATAAACAGGATAATGGGGGAAACTTCTCAGATCTGTTACCAGACTTCACTTTGTTCTATCAAATATTTCAGACTACATGTTTATCTTTTTATTGAATAAAATCCTTAGCTTCTTTCTTGAAATATCCTCACTTGATAATCTTATAAAATGAGATGTCATTCACAGAAAATTCAACCTTGTATTTCTGATAAATTAATGGAAGGTCAAGCGTAGGAGGTACAACCAGAGAGTCTTATGTACAACTTCTTGCCCTGTCATTTAGTGATGGTGTAGTCTTGAATATGTTAAGAACTCCTCTGAGTTCTACATCCCTTAGTGCTTACCATCAAACAAAAATAAACCTAATGTCATTCAGTTTATTAGCAATACACTCTCCACAGAATTTTTGTAAGGATGAGATTTTTTTTTTTCATAGAACTGTGCCTTAGACCTTCAATGAGAGCAGAAAATAACAAAAAGATGTTTACCTTTGCTTTATTGACTATGCAAAGACATTAAATTGTGTGGGTCATGACAAGCTATTGACAACATTGCAAATTATAAGTATTCCAGACAATTAATTGTGCTTATGAAGAACCTGCACATAGACCAAGAGACAGTTGTTTGAATAGGACAAGGGAACACCGAATAGTTTTAAATTAGGAAAGGTGTGTGCCCTGGTTGTATTCTTTCACCATACTTATTCATTTTCTGAGCAAAGATTCTGAGAAGCTAGATTGTATGAAGAAAAATGTGATATCAGGATTGGAGGAAGAATCATTAACAATTTACTGTATATAGATGATACAACCTTGCTTGTTGAAAATGAAGAGGATTTAAATAATTACTGATGAACATCACAGACCACAGCCTTTTGTATGGGTTGCATCTCAATGTAAATAAAACAAAAATGCTTGCCTCTGGACCAGTAAACTACATCCATATAAAAGGAGAAAGATCGATGTTGTCAAAGACTTCATTTTGCTCAGATCAACCATCAACATTCATGTAAGCAGCAGTTAAAAAAATCAAAGGACATATTGCATTAGGCAAATCTGCTGCAAAGGACCACTTTAAAGTGTTAAAGTACATTTGATGACTAAGGTACATCTGATCCAAGCCATGGTATTTTCAAAAAGCATACATATGAAAGTTGGACATTGATTAAGGAAGACCATAGAAAATTGATGTATTTGAATTATAGTGTTGGAGGAAAATACTGAAAGAACCCTGGACTTCCAAAACAACAAACAGATCTGTGTTGGAGGAAATACAGCAGAGTGCTCCTTGGAAGCCAAGATGCCAGACTTTGTCTCTCACACTTCATATTGTCAGGAGGGACCAGTCACTGGAGAAGGATATCGTTTTTGCTAAAATGGAGTATCAGAGAGAAAGAGGAAGATCCCAGTGAGATGGATTGACACAGTGGCAGCAGCAGTGGGGTCAAGTGTAACAACAATTGTGAGTTTGGCACAGGAATGGGCAGTGTTTAGTTCTGTAGTGCATAGGGTCACTGTGAGTAGGTATTGAGTCTATGGCACTTAACAGCAAAAACATTAGCAACATATGTATATACTCCAAGAGTTTAGTTTAGGTTTTCTTTAAATTCATAAGATCATACTATTTTGTTTCATTTTTACTTACGATAGTAACATGAGGTAGTGTTTTTGAAACTTTTTCCAATACTGAAAATCTCATTCATTCAATAGCTAAAATAAAATTATTATCAATTCTGTTTTAAGTATTTAGGAATACTTGTAATGGTAAATGTTAAAGTAACATCATTTTGGTTTCCAACAAGTCTTCTTTTCTTTTTTTTTAATGAATTTAAAAGCTTTATCTTCCATGTTGGATTCTTTGGAGAACAAGAAAAAAAGAATCTTGAAATTATAGGAGAAGTATGTCTTGAATATTATTTTCCTCAGAATAATTATTTATATTAAAAGGTTCTACTTTATAATAGAATGGCTGTAGCTGCTGATATTTTCTGACATGAAGTTGATGAGTTTTATTGTTTTGTTTTCCTTTTAATATCTTTCCAAGAACAGACATAATATGAACAAAAACAAAATTCTAATTAGGTACCAAATTGTAAACTTGTTTTTGCATCTGAAGCAAAATTTAATCTTTTTTTTTGAGGGCCCAGTGATTTCAAAGGGTCATTTGTCTAAAAGAGGTCCAAGAACATTAGAAATCTGGCCTGTGGATTTTTCATTTGGCAGTAGATTCTAAAGTAGAACACAATAGCTTATAATTTTTCAAAAAGTTATTCATCATTCACATTGTAAAGTACACTACAGTACTTTAAACTCTGGAGTATGGCTTGAAAAATCCACTGTTCATGGGAGGTGGAAAACATGAAAAGAAAATGGAAACGTGAGACAAGAGGAAATTGGAGAGATTGTGTTCCATGTAGATGAAGAATTTAGACTTGAGATACATATCTTCCAGGAAATGCTTTGTAGAGACTGTGATATTTAATTAAGATTTTCAAAAGTTTACCAATACCTCAAATGTTCTCAGGATGTATATGCCATAGAACCATTCTATTCAAATTAATATATTAGTTACTAGAAGGTGTTTAGATATATAATATTAATAGAAATTTATTGGAAGCATAATTGAGAAAATAGGTCTGTTCGACATAAATTTGTGAGTCATGGCCCTATTTTATCACTACTAGCTCACCTGCCATTTCTCATACTGTGGGAATTTGACTTCCAAAATTAAGCAGCTTCACCGTTTTTATTGTAGTGTAACCAATTTTCTTCAAGGAGAACCAAAACTCTAAAGAAAAAAAAAAATTGCTCATGTTAAATTACAGGAAATTATTTTAAAGGAAAATGCTGCTTGCTACACAATCATGCTTACCCATATAAAAATGACTGTGCTACTATATAACAAACCAGGTTAAAAAATTCTAATGGAATTTCTTTAAATACATTGACTACTGCTTAGTTTTTAGCAGAAGAGACATTGTCCTGAATAATTGCTCTGAAGGTGTTTAACAGAAGAGAGATGCAGAATTCATTACCCTAATCTAAGCACTTACAATTTTTGTGCT
>NW_006413734.1:0-1756 GCF_000296735.1 Chrysochloris asiatica | reverse complement strand
ATAAGAAACCATTTTCTCAGAAGCTACAATTACTGGAGTTAGAAGCATAGAATGAATAATAAGACCAAAGAAAATTATACAGAGGTAGCCCAACAGTGAGTTCACAAAAGCCAATGAACCCGGGATGTCAGGAGGTCACTTCCTTGGCCCTCAGGGTCCCTGGCTGGCAATCCTGAATGGAGCCTCAGTGTTGGATTTTCGTCCTTGACACAGGGCCTCAATATCTCAGTGATTTGCGGTCCCCAACATTGTGGTACCATGGTGAATAATCATTATCAGGACTGACTGTGAGGGTTTTAAATGTAAAGGTGGATGTTTTGTAGCAAAAGGAAGGGAGTAATTGACTTTGTAGTCCAGGGGCAGAGGTCTCTGGAACCATCAAGGGACAAGAGTGGAGTGCGAGACCCTACACAGAGAAGCAGTGATGCCAGAGATGGAGGCAGAGATAAAACATTTTAAAAAGAAGAAGAAGAAGTATCTTCTGTTCTTTTAGCCAATCAAGGCTGGTCTACTTGTCCATTCCATTGGAAATTTCCCACCTCAGAAGATTATGGATTGGGTTCAGGATTCCACCTATGGTCTTATGCAATGCAGAGGCTCTGCAGGAAGCCTCCTTCACTGGGCATGTTGTAGCCCCATTTTAGTTATTCCAATCAGTTATAGGCAGAAGATGGAATGAGAAGCTTTTTATGGTAATATTTCTGGCTATTCCTTTCTCACTCTCTTAAGTGTTTATTTTATAATGGTATGCAAGGGAAACCAAGATTCGAAATGAGATGCTTGGCTAAGCATCTTAACATTATTTCTCCCTTTTTACCAATTCAAACCATGTCTCAATCCCTGTATCCCAGAGCCCTCTTTTTCCAAAGTTGTGCATACATCAGTATTTATCTCTGTCCCACATAGTCCATGAAAACCTGCCTAATTGTTTTCCCATCCATTTTGTTCTTCCATTCCCCTCCCTCTTCTTCTGTATTGCCATCCTCTACAACACTCAATGTATCCTGTGTCTATCCCCTAACCTGTGGTCTACCTTCGCCTCCCTCCCACCCCTGGTAACCAGCAAAGAATTTTTCTTTCGGTATGGGTATCTTTTCTTAAGTTTTTACAATAATGGTCTTATGCAATATTTCTCCTTTTGTGACTGACTAATTTCACTCAGCATAATGTCCTCAAGGTTCATCCATGTTATGCGGTGGCTTGCAGCTTCCTTGTTATTCTTCAAGATAGCAAAATATTCCATTGTGTGTATGTACCACAGTGTTTATCCATTCTTAAGTTGATGAGCACTTAGGCTGTTTTCAACTTTTTGCTCTTGTAAATAGTGCTGCTATTGATATTGGTGTGCATATGTCTAGTCGTGTTATGGCTCATATTTCTTTTTCTTTTTCCCCAGGGGCTCTGTAGTGGCTTTATTTAATTAATTAATTTATTTATGTTATGTTTTATTGTGAATTATGTGACAGTTTATATGGGAGAACATTAGTTTTACATTCATCCTATCATATATTGTTTCATTGCCATGGTTACATGCCCCTCCATGCATTATCAACCAACCAAAGGGTATACACTACAAGCCTGCCCCCCCCACCCCCCGGTCGTCAGCACACAGCCCCTCTCCCTCTCTGTGTCTGAAGTACTCAACTGCTCCACATCTCCATGTCGTCATCTATGCCTCCATCTCAGGTGTCACTGCTTCTCTGGGTGGGGTACCACTTTCCGCTTTTCTTCCTTGATGGTCATAGGGACCTCTGCT
>NW_006413733.1:5886-6370 GCF_000296735.1 Chrysochloris asiatica | reverse complement strand
TAATTATAAGTCATAAAAAATGAAAGAGAACACATAAAATTTCTAGGTATTGTAAGATGTATTGGTCACTTTGAATCTGACTATCATGTGGTTTGCTATGCCAGAAATACATATTGCGGAGGAATGGCCTCATATTCAAGGAAGACCAGTTATACCATTATTATTCAAATTACATTCAAGCCCCTGAAGACAATGATGATGAAATTGAAGAATTCAACCAATTTCTGAAATTCGTCAAACATGCAATCAAGATATATTGATAATTGTCAGTGATTGAAATGAGAAGGTTGAAAACAAAGAGAAAGGATCAGTAGTTGGAAAATATGACCTTAGTGATAGAAACATTGCCAGAGAGTGTATGATAGAACTTTGCAAGACAAATGATTTCATCGTTTCAAATACCCTTTCAAAGAATGTAAAAGGGTATTATACACATTGAACTTACCAGATGGGATACACAGGAATCAAATTGACTACATCTGTG
>NW_006413733.1:2993-3971 GCF_000296735.1 Chrysochloris asiatica | reverse complement strand
TTATTCAATCTGTATGCTGAGCAAATAATCTGAGTAGCTGGATTATATGAAAAAGAGTGTGGCATTATGATTGTAGGAAGAATCATTAACAACCTGTGATATGCAGCTGATACAACTTTGCTTGCTAGAAGCGTAGAGGACTTAAATTATTTACTGATGGAGATCAAAGATATAGTCTTCAGTATGGATAGCACATCAAAGTAAAGAAAACAAAAATCCTCACCATTGGACCAATAAATAAAATCATGGTAAATAGAGAAAAGATTGGAGTTGTCAAAGACTTCATATTGCTTGGATTCACAATCAATATTTATGGAAGCAGCAGTCAGTAAATCAAATGAGTTATTGCATTTGGTAAATCTGCTGCACAATACTTCTTTAAAATGTTTAAGAACAAAGATTAAAGAGCAAAGATGAAAGCACCATGGACTACCAGAAGTACCAACAGATCTGTCTTGGAAGAGTCACAGTCTGAATGTTCTTTAGAGGCCAGGATGGTGAGAGTTCATATCTCATACTTCTGACATGTTATCAGGAAGAACCAACCCCTGGAAAAGGACATAATGCTGGTAAGTAAAGGATCAGTGAGAAAAAGGAAGACCCCAAACAAGTTAGATAGGCACAGTGGCAGCAGTATTGGGCTGAAGCATAACAATTCTAAGAATGGAGCCAGACTGTGTATTGTTTCACTCTGTTGTACAAAAGGACCAACTCAATGGCACCTAACAACAACAACAAAAGACGGAAGACCACTATTTTCCAATAGTGATGATGAAATTTTAGAATTCTACCAACTTCTTCAGTCTGAAATTAATGAAACATGCAATCATGATGCATTGATAATTACAGGTGATTAGAATGTGAAAGTTGGAAACAAAAGGGGGTGGTATCAGTAGTTAGAAAATACGGCCTTGGTGATAGAAATGATGCTGGAGATAGCATGATAGAATTTTACAAGACCAATGACATATTCATTGC
>NW_006413733.1:0-1398 GCF_000296735.1 Chrysochloris asiatica | reverse complement strand
GAGTCAGTTCCAATTCATAGGGTTTCCAAGGAGTATAAATTTTTCCAAGTATAAAGTTTCCAAGGAGTGGCTGGTGGGTTTGAACTGTCAATGTTTCAGTTAACAGTCCAGTGCTTATCTTACAGCACCACAAATAGATGAAGAAAAATCATTTGATAAAATTCCATACAAATTAATGGCAAAAAAAAACCCTCTAATACTAATGACCAAAGACCGGAAGAGTTGTGGGATGACATTAAGAACATTATCTATGAAGAAAACAAAGGGTCATTTAAAAGACAGGTAATAAAAGGAAGACCAAAATGGATGTTAGAATAAGCTCTCAAAATTCTTCTTAAAAGTAGACTAGCTAAAGCAAATTGAAAAAATTACGAAGTAAAAGAGCTGAACACAAAATTTTAAAAGGCAGCTTGAGAAGATAAAGAAAGCATTATAACGAAATGTGTGAAGAACTGGAATCAGACAACTGAAAGGAAAGAACATGCTCAGAATTTCTCAAGCTGAAAGAACTGAAGAAAAAAATTTCAAGACTTATCTTGCAATACTAAAATATACTATGGGGGAAATATTGAATGGTGAAGGAAGCATCAAAAAGAAGGTAGAAGGAATACAAAGTCACTGTACCAAAAAGAATTGATTTATGTTCCACCATTTCAAGAGGTAGTATATGATCAAGAACCAATGGTATTGAAAGAACAACTCCAAGCTGTCCTGAAGGCATTGGTGAAAAACAAGGTTCCAGGAATTAACGAAATACACATTGAAATGTTTCAACAAACAAATGCAGTGCTGGAAGCACTCACTCAACTGTGCCAAGAAATTTGGAAGACAACTACCTGACCAACCTACTGGCAGAGATCCATATGTGTGCCCAGTCCAAAGAAAAGTGAACAAATAGAATGAGGAAATTATAAAACAATATAATTAATATAACACAAGTAAGAGTTTGCTGAGGATAACTTTTAAATGGTTATAGTAATATACTGAAAGAGAGCTGTCAGAAAATCAAGCTCAATTCAGAAGAGGATGTTGAACAAGGTATATTATTGCTGACATCAGATGGATCCTGTCTGAAGACCGAGAATACCAGAAAAAGGTTTACTTATGTTTTATTAACTATGCAAAGACATTAGACTGTGTGAATCATAACAAACTTTGGATACTTTCTGAAGTGGGACATTCCCACTAGAAAGGACAAGCAGACTAGCCTGGAAGAGCTTGAGCGACAGAAGATACATTGTCAAAGAAAGAGCAGCAGGAAAAGCCCAAAACAAAAATGGTACTATGATTGGCTACTACAAGAATAAACAAGTTGTTCACCAGGAAGCCATCAAGGCAAGCAATCAAGTCTCTTCAGGTCAAACCCTCCTCTAAGACTAAAACTCAAAGGGAACACAT
>NW_006413732.1:5605-6439 GCF_000296735.1 Chrysochloris asiatica | reverse complement strand
CATCTCTCTAATACCTAGAGATCATTAACATTTCTTTATATGTTTGTTGGCTGCCTGGATTTCCTCCTTGGTGAAGTGTCTGTTCATGTCCTGTGCCCATTTTTAATTGGGCTATATGTCTTTTTCTTGTAGAGTTGTTGCAGTTTCCTATATATTTGTGTTCTTTTTTCTGAGTTTCCTCATAGTTTTAATGTTTCTATGTTCTTGGATTTTTATTTTCTTGGTATGTTGTGAAGTGTTAATTTTCTTTGAGGTTAC
This sequence comes from Chrysochloris asiatica, assembly GCF_000296735.1. NCBI lineage: Eukaryota > Metazoa > Chordata > Mammalia > Afrosoricida > Chrysochloridae > Chrysochloris > Chrysochloris asiatica. The sequence goes on along the minus strand of NW_006413732.1, from coordinate 6,181 downwards.
CTTATGTTCCATAAACTTTTCCCTCTATTTAGTGCAGTCTGTTTTATCCTGGACCTTCTCACCATCTGGATCTTTGTTCCTCCTTGTTTACTTTCTTTCGCATTGTAATTGTTTTGATCATATACCAATGTCCCAGATTCTCTGAGTTCTTATAGTTTTGTTTTGTTCTCGAATCTTCCATCTGTCGCTTTAGTTCTGGGAGGTGCTGCCACATATTTCATTCTCTTATTGTTGTCTGTTCTTCGTGGTTCTCAGACCACAGAACTCTCTTTAGGCTGTTTTGTAACGCAGGATTGGCTTTGGAAAAATCCTTTAGCTTCTGTTTATCCTGGAATGTTTTGATTGCACCATCGTATTTGATTGATAGCTTTACTGGATAAAGGATTCTTAGTTGGCAGTTTTTATCTTTCAGGGTTTTGTATATGTCTCCCATTGGTTTCTTGCTTGCATGGTTTGTGCTTAGAGATCCAAGCCTAATCTGTTTGCCTTTGTATATAACGTTTATCTTTTCCCTGGCTGCTTTCAGGATTGTCTCCTTATGTTTAATTTTTGAGCGCTTGATTATGATATGTATCG
>NW_006413732.1:0-5363 GCF_000296735.1 Chrysochloris asiatica | reverse complement strand
TTCCGAGGGTGTAAATCCTTACGGGAGTAGAAAGCCTCATCTTTCTCCCGCGGAACGGCTGGTAGTTTCGAACCGCTGACCTTAAGGTTCGCAGCCCGATTCGTAACCACTACGCTTTTTTTTTTGAGTGTGTTGTCTATTTATGATATTCTATTATTGTTTGTTTGAACTTCTTTCTGTAGGTTTTGAATTGTTTCCAATGTTGTATCTATCTTATTTGAGTGTTCTTGTAGCGCTTTCCTACCTTCTTCCTTATATTTCGAAACTCTTTGTAAAGTGTTTTGAAACATTTTATATTCATTTTAGTGAATTCTTTCTCAGGCATTTTCAAGGCTTGCCCTCCTTACAGAATGTAGTCCAGTTCTACCTTTACATCATTTCACTCAGACTTTTTATTTTGTTTCTGGTCATCTGCTTTTGCTTCTTGGACATGTTTAGTGTTTATCTGTGGCCTTCATACTTAATTGAGTGTGGTTTTTTTGTTTTTGTTTTTGTTTTTTTAATTCTTTCTGATTGCTTCCAGGTAATCAGAAGGTGGGGTTCCCTTTTCACTCTACTTATTGCTTAACTCAGAGTAATTTTCGTAGGTGTCATCTGCCTCCCTGGTGTATGGCAGTTGGTATTGGTTCTTGCCTGGGTTGTGGTGTTTTATAGGGTGTGATTGTATCTTAACTATATGGCAGCAATTGCTGTCTCTTCTTGGGTAATATAGGGAGAGAATTAGTCCCACAAAGGTAAACAAATAAATAAAACACCAAAAAACAACGAATAAACACACACACACACGATTGGATACTGTAGTCTCTAATTGCAGAAAAGGGAGAGGAGGGAGAAAAGGAAAAAAAAAAAAAATCTGTAGCCTGATATGAGTATGATTCTAATATCATCTTTCAGCTTCTTGTCTTTAAGGCCACCTGACAGATTTCAAGATGTCATTGTTTGTGGTTATGCTTTTTTTCAGGATTTAATTTTCAGATGTTTTGTTTTAAAACTCTTTCTCTCTGCTCACCCCTTGTTCTGTCCTTTTCCCTATTAGTAAACAGTTCAGGGCTGGCTGTGGCCATTTTGTGAGTCTTGTAGCTTTAAATGCTGAGAGTATCTGTGCACATGTGTGGCAGAAGAACCCACCAGTGGTGGAGGTGGTGGGTGTGCACTTGATCAGGCACCCCCTCTAGTCACCAGAATGGAGGTGCACAAACTGGGGGTGGCCAATGAACAGATACCAAAAAAAAAATAGAAAATCAGCACAAAGCAAAACAATCAACGTATATTGTCCACCTTTGTACAGAGGTTTTCCCTGCTTGGTCTTGCTATTTGGTCTTGCCCAAGTTGTTGACTCCGCGCCACTGATCCTGGCAGATTCTAAAGTACAAGATTTCTTACTTCTGCTACAAGTTCCACTAGCTATAAACCTTCAAAGTTTTAAAATATTCGTAGATATGTGTTTCAGAGTTTTGGAGCTCTGCCCTGAACTCGCTTCGTCTGGTATTCTGTGGTATTGCTGACAGAGAATTTCACTGTAACTCTACCCTTCCTCTCTGTCCCTATTTTTTAATTGATTGTCTTTATAGTTCTGGGATTTACTTTTAGGTCTTTAATCCATGTTGAGTCAGCTTTTCTATATGGTGAGATATATGGGTTATGTTTCGTTCTTTTGCAAATTGATTTCCAATTTTCCCAGCACCATTTGTTGAAGAGACTATCTCTTTCACGTTTAATGTATTTGTGCTCTTTGTCAAAGATCAGTTGACTGTATGTGGATGAATTTACTTCTGGGTTCTCAATTCTTTTTCATCGATCTGTCTCTCGTAGTTTTTACCACTGTGGCCATGTAGTAAAATTTGAAATCAGGTTGTGAGTAGCCTTCAACTCTGTTTTTCTTAAGCAGTGCTTTACTTATTTGAGGCCTCTTTCCCTTCCATATAAAGTTGGTGATCGTTTATTTCCATCTCTTTAAAGAATGTTGTTGGGATCTGGATTGCGTTTTATCTATAGATTGGTTTGGGTAGTATTGACATTTTTACAATGTTACATCCTCCTATCCATGAGCATGATATATTCTTCCATTTTTGTAAATCTCTTGGTTTCTTGTACTAGTGTTTTGTAGTTTTCTTTGACTAGGTCTTTTGTTTGTCTGGTTAGAGTTATTCCTAAATATTTCATCCTGTGGGTGGCTATTATAAATGGTATTGTTTTCTTGATTTCCTTTTCAGAGCTCTATTTGTTCAGTATAGAGGAATCCAACTAATTTTTGTATGTTGATCTTGTACCCTGCCACTTTTCTGAATCTTCCAATGAATTCTCATGATTTTTTTTTTTTTTTTTTTGCTGAGTCTTTTGGATTTCCTGTGTATAGGATCATATCATCTGTAAATAGAGTTTTACTTCTTTTCCAATTTGGATATGTTTGATTTCCCTTTCTTGCCTATGAGCTCTTGCTAATACTCCTAACAGTATTGAATAAAGGAGTGGCGATAAAGGGCTTCCTTGTCTGGCTTCTGTTTGCAAAGGTAAGACTTTCAGTTTCTCTTTGCTGAGAGTGATATTGGCTGTTGGTTTTGTATATATGCTCTTAATTATGTTGAGAAATTTCTCTTCAATTCCTACTTTGTTGTGTGTTTTTTCAGAAATGGGTGTTGGATTTTATCATATGCCTTTTCTACATCCGTCTATATGATCATGTGGTTCTTTCCCTGTTTTTATTTATCTGGTGGATTACCTTGATTGTTTTTCTAATATTGATCCATCCTTGCATCCCTGGTATGAATCTTCCTTAGTCATGTTGTAATATTTTTTCGATATATTATTGAATTCTATTAGCTTGGATTCTTTTGAGAAATTTTGCATCTATGTTTGTGAGGCATATTATTCTATATTTTTCTTTTTTCAGTGATGGCATTCCCTGGTTTTGGTATGAGGATTTTGTTTGCTTCATAGAATATTTTCTATATTCTGGAATGGTTTGAGTAGAATTGGTATCAGATCTTCTCTGAATATTTGGTACAATCAACAGTAAAGGTAGCCCTAGAGGCTTGGACTTTTGGTTGGGAGTTTTTTGATTGATTATCTGTTCAATTTTTTCTTCTGTTCGATTCAAGTTTTATACTTACTTCACTCTGTGAAAGTTTAGGTAGGTCGTGTTTTTCTAAAAATCTGTCCATTTCATCTAGATTTTCAAATTTGTTGGAAGTACAACTCTTCTTATTTCCGTTGGCTCTCTTGTGAAGCCACCCATGTGGTTTCTTATGCATGTTCTTTGTGTTTTCTCTCTCTTTTGTTTTGTTAGATTTGCCAGTGGTTTGTCATTTTTATTAGTCCTTTCAAAGAACTAGCTTTTTGGCTTGTTAATTCTTTCTATAGTTTTTCTGTTTCCTGTTTGTTTTTGATTGCTGTTAGCTTGATATATATATTTTCCATTCTTTGGTGTGCAGTCTGTTTTTGCCTTTGTGTGTAATGTGTGTATCTTATAGACAGCATATTGAATAATCCCTTTTTCTTATCCATTCTGTTACTCTTGGCTTCTTTTGTTTTTTTAACTTTATTTTTGATGTCCACACACAAAACTAGAATATATACTCATTTAAATGTCCATAGGGCACATTTTGCAAACCAGCCTCCTGCTCACAGGCCACAACTTTTCTCAGTCCATGGGTCTAGAGTCCTCAGCGGCTCTCTCTATGTCATTGCCTCTGCCACCGTCTCTTCTGTTACCGCTTTTCTGGGTAGGAACTCATGCTTCACTCATGCTCTTCCTTCTTGATGGTCCTGGGAGTCCTCTGTTCTTGAAATGAAAGATTGACTGTTCCCCCATTGTAATTACTCATCTTCTACAATTACAGCTGTGACAATTACGGTTAATTCTGATAATAATTACTCACCATTGAATCATAAAATCTTATCACCATCATCGCCTTCAACCCACTTTCACCAGATCCATCTGGAAAATAGGAAAACTATTTAGTGGGGATTCTGCCGTCTCCTCATTCCGATATTAGTCGCTGTCATGAGAGTTTATAGCCCTTCAGTTTTGATCGTCAATATCTACATTGCCCATCCCTAATTAACCCACTGCACAGAGCTTGATCCTTGATATGCAGAATCCTTCCTTTTCATTTAAAATTTTGAGCTACTGCATCCATCAGGAAAGGTCCTGTTCATCAAATTTTAGCAGTTTAGGCTTGTTCCCTGTATCAAACTTATTTATCTTTATTTGGTCACGTTCTGGTCAGTTAGCCATCTAATCTGTGTCCAACAGGTACTACCTGCAAGTTTGGGAATTCATGCGTGCCTCCCCACATTTCAGACTAGCTAGCCACTTCACTCTCAACTCTCTAACCCCCAGTCATTAGGTCAGTATCCATGAGCTTGAGAGTTCACACATCCCCCTAAACTTAAGACCAGCCAGGTCTTATTCTCTTATCTCAAGGTCAGCAGATGTCATTGCAACCTGGCCAGAATCAGCCCATGTCTTAATTGCTGCATTTCCTCCACTTCTACTCACAGGTAGATTAGGGTGGTCCACAGCGAGCATATCAGACTCCTCATGGGATCCCTTTGAGTTTCAGCCTTAGAGGGGGGTTTTGCCTGATGGGCTGACTTTTGTTGCCTTGGATGCTCCAAGGTAAACAGCTTGCTTGGTATTCTAACAACCAAACAATCGGCCTTTTTTCTGCTGGCCTTTCTTTCAATAAGTAACTTATGTTCTTCTAGCTGTTCAGGTTGGTCTGCATGTCTTTTCAAGTGGGAATGTCCTATCTTAGAAGATTCTGGGTGGGGCTCAGGATTCCACCTAAGGCCCCATACTCTATAAGGCTTAACAAGAAGCCTATTTCCCTGGGCAAATTCTATTTCCATTTTTAGCTAATCCAAAGAGTTATAAGTTAAAGATGGGCTTACAAGCTTTCTGTAATCATAATTCCCAATATTCATTCCATCACTTTTACAATAGTAGGCCAAGGAAAGCAATAACCACAAGACAGAAGCCCCTAAGCATTTTTTCACCTATTTTACTCAAACATACTATACAAGGAGGGGGGACGGCAATACACAAGAAAAGGGAGTGTGGCAGATGAACAATGAAGATACAAGAAGACACAAGAAGACATAAAGAGTTATGCATGGGCTAAATGGGATAAAGATAAACAGTGATGTATACACAACCTTGGAACAACAATTCACTGTGACACAGGGATCAAGACATAGTTGTTGTCAGGTGCCATCGAGTCGGAACCAACTCATAGCGACCCCATGCACAGCAGAACGAAACAAAGCTAGAACTAGTGAGCTAGAAGATAAATTTCTCAACACTACTAAGATAGAAGAACAAATACAAAAAAGGATTAAAAAATCTGAAGAAAGCCTAA
>NW_006413731.1:5401-6436 GCF_000296735.1 Chrysochloris asiatica | reverse complement strand
TACTCAAATGGGGAGGGAGGTACTACAAAGGCAAGAAGTGACTGGCTTACAAGCTTTCAAAAGGGAACCTGGTATCATATCCAACTCTGGATTCTGTCAAATAGCTTTTTTTTTAACAGGACAAAATATAATTTAATGAAATCAAAGATAAACAGGACAAAATATAATTTAGTCTGCATTTCTAAAATATAGATTGTAATTCTATGAGTAGCATCCAACCAACAGCAAATGTTAGTTTGGGAGTGCTTTAGTCAAATGCAATTATTTTAAGGCAAGAACTTGGTACATAATTTTTCACTTTCCTAACATAATTTCACCATTTTCATACATCCTCAGTGAGTTAGTTGACAAAGCTCAAGATTTTTTGTTAGAAAAGCTGGCAGGGTTATATTATTATTGGCAGCATGGTTCAAAGGAAGCCGTTTTTAATAATGACTAACTGATAGGTAACCCAACAGGGTTTTGACCTAATTCTTTTGTCTTTTATAATAAAAAGAATGCTCTGTCTGGGCACCCAGCCCCACCCTCACAGTTGACAACATCTTCCTTGAAACAAGCCCTTGACAGGCTCTTTAGACAGCCATTTCCATTTTAATAGTCGGATGAGGATTGGATCCTTCAATCTGAAAGTCTTCAACTTTGAAATCATCAATTGTCTCAACTTTTGGAAGAATGTTGAGCTTGGGGAAAGATCTTGGTTCTCGCTGGAGCTGAACTTTCAAGGGCTCAATGTGATTTATGTAAACATGTGCATCTCCCAAAGTATGTACAAAATCACCTGGCTTCAGTCCTGTCATGTGTGCAATCATGTAGGTGAGCAGGGCGTAGCTGGCAATGTTGAAATGCACCCTCAGGCCCATGTCTCCTGACCTATGGTACAGTTTACAGGACAGTTCACCGTTTACCACATAGAACTGGCAAAGGGCATGGAAGGGCGACAGCGCCATCCGTGGAAGGTCTTCAGAACCTTTTGGGTTCCAAGCACACATGATGATTCTTCTGTCGTCAGGGTTGGTTTTGATTTTTTCAATAACC
>NW_006413731.1:2817-5111 GCF_000296735.1 Chrysochloris asiatica | reverse complement strand
CGCCTGCATGCCAAACACAGACAGGGTGCCGGTGCCCGTGCAGTCCTCCTTCCTGACGCCGCAGGGGAGGATATGCTAGATGTGGCCCACGTATTGCAGCTCACCGTGGGGCCACGACGGCGCGGGCTTCTGTGCGGCGGCCGGCGGCTGCATCGACGGTTCAGAGCCGGCCGCAGGCTTGGCGCGGAGGCGAGGGGGTGCGGGCGGGAAGCTCAAATAGCTTTTTAATGTTTCTTCATTTAACATGGAGGAACATTTTAATCAAATTGCTATTTTAATCTAATTGTGCTTAAATTTGGGCATATTTTCATATATCTGTTTCTTTATGGCGAACTGACTTTTAATATTTTTTAGTGGATTGTTCACTAGTTGGTTGGTTTTGATATTTTTGTTTGGTCCTTATGAGTTTTTTGCTTAAAAAATTTTTTGTATATTAATGAAATTTGTCCGTTGCCTCTTGACAATATTTTCCCAGGCTTGTTCTCTATCTTTTAACCAGTGGGGCTTGGATTTAATTTTTTTTGTCTTTTAACTTTATTACTTTTTTTGGACTGAGGAAGTAAGAGTGTATATGAAGGAAAGCAGCTAAGAAGAGTAGAAGGATTGTCTAAATATGTAGGTGTGGAAAGAAGAAGCAAGCAGAACCTTCCCAGCTCTGTTGCTCAAGTGCATATCCCCTTTCATAAGAGTAACCAGCCTTTCAGAGCCGCCAGAAAGTAATTGATACCTAAACTCAAAAGTCCTTTTCGTATAGTTTTCATTAAAAAAAAAAAAAAAAACAAGGCAAAAATATTTATAAAAGATACATTGTTGGATAAAAGGTAGATTTACCCTTAAAAAAAAAATTATGGGATTGGGTGACAAATTAATAAGCAACTTATCCATGCCAACTATTCCAGCCAGCTTAATTCTCATCAACCACTATAATTTATTAACAGTGAGGTGAGAAAAGACATGAATCAGCTTAATGTGATATAAGTAGGGCGTTGCTATAGCAACAAGATGCAGTCTGTTTTCTACTATTTATGTATGGTTTATTTTCTCAGAGCTTCTGAGTTATTGCTTGAAACAAATGGAATGAAAAACATCTTGTTCTGAACACACCTCCCCCACCCATCAGTGAGTATATGTATATAAAACCACACTTTCTTTTTTTAAGAGAAAACTAACAAAAGCACATGAAATGCATTTTTAAACATGTTTATAGCAAAAAGGCTAACTACATAATTTGCAATCTATTGTGATTTTACAGAACACAAATGTTTCTTATTTTCACCTCTGAAACACAGATTCCTCACTGAAACCTGGTAGGGGGGGGGGGGGGGGGTGCGGGGCGGAAACCAAAACACATGCTGGAAGTCAACCTAAGGCTAGCACGGCTTCTCAAAGGAAACATTCATGTTCTCTGTTCAGTCTGGAACTACTCCCCTCTTACAAAGGAGTAACCAGACTAAGACTGGTGAGTCTATTTATTCAGAAGAAAAACTCAATCCATAGAAGATAGCAGGGTCTGAGTTTGCAACTCCTTCTATGCCTATGAAAGGCACACAAACATTTAAACAATCTTAAAAACAATTGCCATGGAGTTGATTTCAACTCGTGGTGATGCTTGAGTGTTGGAGTAAAAATTGTGCTCCCTAGGGTTTTCAAAGGTGGAATTTTGGGAAGTAAATTCCCAGGCCATTCTTTTGAGGCACCTCTAAGTGGACTCAAACCACAAACTTTTCAGTTTTCAGTGTATTTTCAACTGTTTGCACAAATATGCCCCATCTTTTGCCTGAAATATCATAGTTGGAATATTCATTTCATGAAAGATCACTATAATATTTCCTATTCTTCACTTTCCTTTGAGGGTAGAGAATTTATAGATTTTAAATTAAAAATGGGCTTGCTTATCACCTGGCTGTAGAAGGCATCTGGGGTTCTTGTGTGGAAAAGGAAATGATAGAGTCTTTCTGTCACCCTCTGCCCTCATGCATGTTTTGGATTTCAAATTCCTGTCATAATCGCCTCCATGTTTTATCAAGACAGATAGAAATAGTAAACATTAAATATTGAATTTTCAGTGTCTTTACTCTGCATCAAGTATTAATTGATGTTTGTCAATTTGGCTATCTTAATTGAATCTTTGAATCACTTCATATGTTTAACAAATATTCATGATCCTCACAAGCCTTCTACCACAGGGTTAGGGCTTTAACTGAGGAGGCTCAGGAATGACCAGCATCACTCGCCATTCATGAAAATGACACTCAGATCTCAAATTCTACCATGCTCATCTTTATTGTTGTTGT
>NW_006413731.1:0-2574 GCF_000296735.1 Chrysochloris asiatica | reverse complement strand
TACTTTTAATGTTGTCCTCTAACACCATAACTCAAATGCATTAACTCTTCCACAGTCTTCCTTATTCACTGTCCGACTCTCAAATATATATGAGGTTCTTGAAAATACCATGGCTTGGGTCAGGTGCACCTTAGTCCTCAAAAAATCTTTGCTCTTCAACATTTTAAAGAGGTCTTGTGCAGCAGACTTGTCTAATGTAATATGTTGTTTGATTTCTTGACTGCTGCTTCCATGAGTGTTGATCCAAACAAAATGCAGTCTTTGACAACTTCAATGTTTTCTCCATTTATCTTGATATCATTTGTTGGTCCAGTGGTGAGGATTTTTGCTTTCTTTACATTGAGATGCAACCCAGCCTAAGGCTGTGGTCTTTGATCTTCATCAGTAAGTATTTTAAGCCATCTTCGCTTTCAGCAAGCAAGGTTGTGTCATTTGCATATCACAGGTTATTAATGAATCTTCCTCCAATACTGATGCCGTGTTTTCCTTCATATAACCCAACTTCTCAGATTATTTGTTCAGCATATACATTGAATAACTATGGTGAAAGAATACAATCCTGGCACACATCTTTCCTAATATCAATCCATTCAGTGTTCTCTTGTTCTATTTGAACAACTGCCTCTTGGTCTATGTACAGGTTCCTTATGAACACAATTAAGTGTTCCAGAATATTAATTCTTCACAATGCTGTCCATTACTTGTCATGATCTACACAATTGACAGCCTTTACATAGTCAATAAAGCATAGGTAAACAGCTTTCTGGCATTCTCTGTATTCAGCCAAGATCCATCTGACATCAGCAGTGATATCCCTTGTTCCACATTCTCTTCTGAATGTGGCTAGAACCTCTGGAAGTTCTCTGATGTGTGATTGCACCCATTTTTTGGATTATCTTCAGCAAAATTTTGCTAACATGGCATGTTAATGAGATGGTCCGATGATTTCTGCATTCTATTGGGTCACCTCTCTTTGGAAGGGCACAAATATGGATCTCTCCCAGTCAGTTGGTCAGGATGTTGTCTTCCAAATTTGTTGGTATAGATGAGTGTGAGTGCCTCCAGTTTTGCGTCAGTTTGTTGAAAGATTTCAATTTTTATTCCATCAATTCCCAGTGCCTTGTTCCTTGCCAATGCCTTCAATGCACCTTGGACTTCTTCCTTCAGTATCATTGGTTCTTGATCATATGCTACCTCTTGAAATATTTGGATACTGACCATATCTTTTTGGTATAGTAACTCTGTATTTCTTCCATCTTCTTTTTCTTTGTTTGTTTTCCTCCATCTTCTTTTGATGCGTCCTGCATCATTCAATATTTTAGTCATTTTTTTTGTTGTTGTTATTAAGTTCCGTTGAGTTGGTTCCGACCCATAGTGACCCTGTATAGGGTTTTCGAGGAGCAGCTGGTGAGGTTGCACCACCAACCTTGCAGTTCAAATGGCTTTGCAGTCTGGCGCATTGACCCACAGCACCACACCAGGACTCATTTTGGTCATAAAAGCCTTCAATATTGCAAGAGACTTGAATCTTTTCTTCAGTTCACTCAACTTGAGATATGATGAGCATATTCTTGCCTTTTGGTTTTCTAACTCCAGGTCTTTGTATATTTCATTATAATACTTCACTTTGTCTTGTTGAGTTGCCTTTTGAAATTTTCTACTCAGCTTTTACCTCCACATTTCTTCCATTTGCTTTAGCATCTCTATGCTGGAGAGTAAGTTTCAGAGTCTCTTCGGACATCTGTTTTGGCCTTTTCCTTCTTTCTTGTCTTCTTAATGACCCTTTCATTTCTTCCTGTGTGATGCTCTTGATGTCATCCAACAACAACTCTTCTGGTCTTTGGTTGTTAATGTCTCATACATCAGATCTCTTCTTGAGATGACCTCTAAATTCAGGTGGACAATGTTAACGGTCAAATTTTGGTTCTTTTGGACTTGTTTTAATTTTCTTCAACTTCAACCTGAACTTGTACATGAATAATTTATGGTCTGTTTTTTTACCATCTCTTTCCACAGATGTAGTCAATTTGATTTCTGTGTATTCCTTCTGTTGAGGTTCTTGTGTATAGTCATCTTTTATGTTGTTTAAAAGGGTATTTGCAATAAAGACATCATAGTTGTTGTTGTTATGTGCCATGGAGTCATTGGTCTTGCAAAATTCTATCATGTAATCTCCAGCAACATTTCTATCACCAAGGCCATATTTTCCAACAATTGATCCTTCCTAGTTGTTTCCAACCTTTACATTCTAATCATCAGTATTTATCAATACATCTTGATTATATGTTTGATCAAGTGCAGATTGAAGAAGTTGGTAGAATTCTCTAATTTCATCATCACTGGCTATATTGGTTTATGCATAAATTTGAATAATTGTGGTATTAACTGGTTGTCCATGTGGGTGTGTGGATATTATCTTTTTTTTCATTATCATTATTATTATTATTTTCATTTCATTTCATCAGGTCCGCCTAGACAGATTGAATACTACTCACTGGAGATTCTACCTTCCTCCAGGCCCTCTGGATCTAGGTTCCCTCTTGAAAGCTTGTAAGCCAGTCACTTCTTGCCTTT
>NW_006413730.1:5142-6649 GCF_000296735.1 Chrysochloris asiatica | reverse complement strand
CAAAAGAACCAACAGATCTGTGTTGCAAGAAGTGCAGTCAGAGTGCTCCTTGGAATGCAGGATGGCCTATCTTCGTCTCTCATACTTTGGACATATTATCAGTCATTAGAGATGCATATCATGTTTGGTAGGGTGGAGAATCAGAGAAAAAGAGGAAGACCCCCAGCAAGATAGTTTGGCAAAGTGGCAGCATCAATGGGCTGAAGCGTGGCAACCTTTATTTGGTTGGTCCAGGACCGGGCAGTGTTTTGTTTTGTTGTGCATAAGGTCGCTAAGATTTTGTACTGACTCGATGGTACCTAACAACAACAACAACAGCCTGCGGGACTCATCTTCCAGCACTTTATCTCACAATATTCTGGTCGTATTTGTAATGGTTTCATCTTCTGACACTACATCTGACAATATTTTGCTCTTATTTTTATGGATTTCAGTGGTTAAATATTCAGAAGTAGTCTGCCTTTCATTTTTCCTAATATTATTCTGGAAACTCCATTTAAACCGGTTCATCATTGGTGAGCCTACTGACATATAAAATATCAATAGTATACTTTACAGCATCACAGCAAAACACAAGCCAATACAATATTAGAAACTGACAGCTAAGTTCTGGATTAATTTACTAAAATATATAAAATTTTATTTTATAAATTGATATTATTGTTGTTGTTGCTATTGTTAAGTGCTGTTGAACATTTACAGTTGTGGGAATCACAATAAGACATGATGACAAGTACTCACTACTGAATAAAAATAACAATTACTCACTACTGGATAAAAAGAATCCTATCCTCATATCCTTTCACTAGACCCAGCTAGAAAAGATGAACAATATTCAGAGTGGATTCTACCTTCCCACACCCACTCTGAAACTAAACTGCCTCTTGAAATCTTGTAAGCCAGCTACTTCATGCCTTTATATCCACTCTCCACCACCAAATTTAGGTAACCAATGTCTAAGTTGCCTGTCCATATCAACCCTGTATACCAAAAGTATAGGCTTGATTCTTGATGTGAAGACTGCTTCCCTCTCACTTGGTATTTTGAGTTACTACGTCCATAAGTATCATTCAAGTTCATTAAATTGTAGCAATTTTCACTTGATTCCTATCAAATTTCTTTATCTTCCTCTAGTCAAGATCTGGTCATTAAGCGTCGAAACTAGGTAAAATGTGTATTATCTGCAAGTTTAGTCATTGTTGCGTATCTCCCCCCACAACCCACTTCATCTCAGCTGAACACTTCATTCTCAGCTCTAGCCCTCCATAGCTAGGCCAGTGTCCATGGGCTCAGGAGTTCCCAAATCTCCTCCAAACTTCAGACGAACCAGCCATTCCTCTTCTCTCTCTCTCATTTCAAAGTTGACAAGAGTGTGAATATATCTACTCATATTCTGGCTCATATTTCTTGTGGATATATACCAAATAGAGGAATTGCTGGATCAAAGTATTCTATTTCCAACTTTCTGAGGAAGTGCCATACCCTTTTCCAGAATGGTTAGATCATT
>NW_006413730.1:0-2402 GCF_000296735.1 Chrysochloris asiatica | reverse complement strand
TTTTCTGCATCAATCAATATGATCATGTGGTTCTTTTCCTTTTTGTTATTTACATGATGGATTGCATTTTTATTTTTATATATTGGATTACAAGTATTGTTTTCTAATATTGTACAATCAAATCATCTCTGATATGAATCCTAATTGGTCATGATGTATTATTTTTTCATGTGCTGTTGAAATCTGTTGGTTAGGATTTTGTTGCAAATTTCTGCATCTATGCTCATAAGGGATATTAGTTTATATTGTTTTTTTTCTTAGTGCTATCCTTCTCTGGTTTTGGTAGGGAGTTATGCTTACTTCATAAAATATATTAGGAAGTTTCCATCCTTTTGTATTTTTTGGAATAATTTGAATTAGTGACAGTTCTTCCCTGATTGTTTAGTAAAACTCACTACTGAAACCATCTGAACTGGACCTTTTTTTTTTTTAATTCCTTGATGACCTGATCAATTTCTAGGTAGGTCACATTTTTCTAAAAATGTATCTATCTCTTCTAGATTTTCAAATTTATTGGAGTACAAGTCTTCATATTATTATGTTGGTATCCTTTCTATTTCCATTGGTTCTCTTGTTACATTACCCATGTAGTTTCTTAAGTGCGTTATGTTTGTCTTCTCTTTCTTTTCTTTTGTTAGGTTTACCAATTTAATTAATCCTTTCAAAGAACCAGCTTCTTGTCCTGTTGATGCTTTCTATAGTTTTTCTGTTTTCTATCACATTTATTTCTGCTCTAATCTTTATTATTTCTTTTCTTCTTGGGACTTTATGCTTACTTGGCTGGTCTGTTTATAATTGTTGGAGGTGTTGTGCTACTATGTTTATTTTGGTTCTTTCTTCTTTTTGGATGTGTGTATTTATTGCAATAAATTGTCCTATCAGCACAATTTTTGCTGTGCACCAAAGATTTTGGTGTGTTTTGTTTTTGTTTCATTCTCATTTGTTTTAAGGAATTTTGTGAATTCACTTTTATTTGTTCTACTACCCAGTTGTTTTTAAACGGGCTGTCTTCTGGCAAAATACTCCTTAACAAATGGTTAGAATTCAAATTTCACTCTAGAGTTTCTATGTTTGCTTGTTTAATTTATACTATATGCCATGTTAAACCACAATCATGATTCACTATACCTCCTTCAATTTGTAAATGAAAGCTGACTAGCTTCTTGTTCATTTTCTTAGGCGCTTCATTAGGAATCAGGGACAAAATGGAGAAATATTCTTCTGGTGTGGAGCTGAAAGATAAAGGACTGGACCACAATGTCAGTTTCAACTGCAAGGTCAGCTGTTCAAACTCATCAGAAACCTTATACAGGGTCATTATGAGTCAGAGTCAACTTGATAGTACTTCACAACAACAATAGCATAGATTTTTAGTAACTTCTTCTTATTAAGAGGTAAAGAAGTGTTTCCTGAATAAGGAGTAAAACAATAAAAATCTTCATATTTCATATCTACCCACATACTTAACATTGACTTCTTTGTTTTCTAAGAGACATGATATGGGCAAATGTGAAGAAATTCATAATCCTTATTATGAGCTCAAATTTTAACTCAAATCACTATCTGGCCTTTGACCTAGAGATCTAGTAGCTGACTCATATCTTTTTCCACATAATTCCATTTTGGAATTATTTATCCTGTAAACTGTGACGTTTCCTTCAAAGAAGTCAATAGTCTTCATTCCTTTCTCTGAAATAAACTTTGGAGATGATGCTTCTACAGATACTCATTTTGTCCTTGACCTTTCATAAAAATTTTAATTTTACTATATGGAGTAAGGAAATATGCTTGATTCTCATGTTAGGCTGGAAAGTTGACAATGTATGTTGTTGTCAAGAGCCACTGAGTTGGTACCAACCAACTCCCGCACAGGGTTTCCAGGGATTATCTGGTGAATTTGAACTTCTGACCTTGCTATTCAAACCAAATTTGTGATATAGTGCTAATCCTAGTATGTCACACCAGGACTACAATATATTTGTTATTGTTAGGTGCCACCATGTCAGTTCTGGGGTTTCCAAGGAGCAGCTGGTAGATTTGATCTGCTGACCTTGTGGTTCACAGTTCAGTGCTGATCATACAGTGTCACACCAGGAATGTTGGCAATATATAACTAATAAATATTAAGCCAATTACTAGCTTAAATAGAACACAACTTATGCAACAAATTCATGTCTTCTTCCTGAATGTTTACTCTAGAACAAGAAAGTACCTTAATCCATAGGAGAAAAGAATATGAGTAATTGGCAGAAAGGTGGTTAAGCCTTCTGAATATTGTTTTCATTATTCCAATTAATTCAGATTGAGAATAAAGATAAGGTTATTTAAATTATTAACACTGCTCCCCTAGGAATAGTTGTCTTACACTGCAGGAAAACAATCAATTATTTAAACTTTGGTGG
>NW_006413729.1:4795-7072 GCF_000296735.1 Chrysochloris asiatica | reverse complement strand
TTCAAACCGACCTTGCAGTCCAGCCCATTAACCTGCAGCACCATACCAGAACTCCAGTCAATCTCTAGGACCACAGAATTGTTGTCAAGTGTCACCTAGTCAGTTCTGACTCATAGTGACGCTATATACTATGTGCTGTTCCAGTCACACAAAGACAAGCTCTATTCACCCTTTATCAATGGGATTGGAAAATAATGATAGAACTTTATTAGAACAACAACTACATACTAGATACTATGTTAATTTGTACTAGTAAAGATTACTCATCTTGAACCACAGCTGTAATTAGCATTGATAATGGATTATATTGGTGAAAACCTACAGGTATTCTCTAAGACTATGTGGATTTTACACTGAACAAAGGGTCAAGTGAAACAGAGAATCATCACCCTTAGATCTTTCAAGTATTTTATAGTGACATCAATCTCCACAATACCCCCTGGACTACAATATCAATTTTTATTTAGAAGATGTAGTGGGCAATGTCTAGATATTAAAATAGCCCTCACTAAATGGATCAATGAGTCATAGAGGAATTCTGCCAATTTCTAAGTGTATCTATTGTAGTTGTATTTGTTTTTTGTTGCTGAGTAACAAACTACCATAAATGTAGTGACTTAAAATAGCATCCATTTATTAACTCACAGTTCTGTAGCCCAGAAGCCATAGTGGGTTCAACTGGATCCTCTGTTTGTGGTCTCACAAGTTCAGAGTCAAAGCGTTGACTTGAGTTCTTATATGAAGGCTCTAGTAAAGGATTCAATTTCAAGCTCATTCAGGCTGTTAGCAGAATTCTGTTTCTTGGCATTGTAGGATTGAGGTCTCCTTTTCCTTTTGACTTTTAGCTGAAGGCCACTCTTGCTTTCTAAAGTACCCTACTCCTGGAAATTCTTGACAGGTACACTCTTCATTTTCAAAGCCAGTAATCACACTTTGAATCATCCATGTGCCTCAAGTATGACTTCCTATTCTGACAGTAGTTGGGAAAACATTATCGGCTTTTCAAGAATCTATGTGATTAAATCAGGCCCATCCAGTTAATTTCCCTATTGTGATCCCAAGATGGATGTATCATTATAGTCACAGGGTCAACCTGCATTTAAAGGGGAAGGCATTATACAAGGGTATGGGTCACTGTGGGTCATACATACCTCAATCTGCATGCATGGTCTGGGGAAATAACCACAGTATAGGCCCAAGTTTGGTAAAGCAGAGGGTTGGAGAAAAAGACGAAGACCCCAGTAAGATGGGTTGGCACAGTAACAGAAGTAATGGGCTCAAACAAAGCAAAGATTTTGAGGTTGGGGCAGGACCGAGCAGTGTTTTGCTCTGCTGTACAGAAGAAGGTCATTATAAGTCAGTACCCACTTGATGGCACCTAAGAACAACAACAACAACAACATTGGTCAATAGTCACTTACTACCCTGGGATTTGAATTCATGCCTGAACTTAACCTTGACTTCCATAAACCTCCACTCTGAATAGTGTGACCATGTGGTGGTTTCTATCTCTGAGGATTAGGGCTCAGTTCAAAGTCAATACCTAATAACTTTTGGAATGTTCTGACATTTCTTGTTCACTAGTTTACAGTTTCAGGGGACCTGCAGGCATGGTGGTTAAAACGCTGGGTTGCTAACTTAAAGATTGGCAGTTCAAACCCAACAGCCAGTCTATGGTAGTCTGCTTCCATAAATACTACAACCTGGGAAACCCTATGTGGCACTTCTACCCTGTCCTATAGGGGTACTATGAGTTGGAATAGATTCAGCAACGGTAAGTTTGACGGTTGTGGTTTCAGTTGGCAGTCACAGCAGTGGTAGTTCAATGATAGAGTTCTTGACTTCCATGTGGGAGACCCAGGTTCAATTTCTGGCCAATCCATTTCATTCATGGCCAATGAAAACAATGGTCTGATCTACAGTCAGCTATGGAGATAATGGGGAAGGAGAAGGACCAAGCTGCATTCCTTCAGTTTGTGAATGGCCTCACCATGATTGGGAGGCCAACCTAATGATTGTTGTTCTGACTCATAGCAACCCTGTATGGGATTTCTGAGGAATGACTGATGGATTTGAACCACTGACCTGTGGTTAATAGCCCAGTGTTTATTCGACAGTGCCACACCAGAGATAGCTAACAGTAACAACAAGTTTACAATCACCTGGGTAAATAGCAACAGATCCTTTGAAGTAAAAAATCTGAGAAGCTGGGCTATATGAAGAAAAACATTGCATCAGGATTGGAGGAAGACTCATTAACACCCTGCAATATGCAGA
>NW_006413729.1:2306-3600 GCF_000296735.1 Chrysochloris asiatica | reverse complement strand
AACAACAACAACAGCAACATAGTGTCCTGCAGGTCAAAACACTCTGTTTGCTATTCTATCCCTGGGGTTTAATTGAGTAATTACACCCACTTATCTCTGATAATTAAGCTATACCACTAGGTGTCTTCGACTCCTGAAACCTAGTATTTATTATTCCCACTGAAACATGTGAGCCCTATTTCTTTGCATCTCCCACCATCATTACAGGCCTATGCAGGACAGCCATCACAGAGCTTTTCAAGGATGTTGATGCTCCCCTAACTAATATATTTTTGATGCCTTGGTAAAGGAAAGGACTCCTAGCCTTCCCAGCTACAGAGTTTTGGAACTGGCTAAGCAGGTTTTACATAAAATGTCCATGTTACACTTGCATCCCTTAGAGCCAACAACAAAGCAGGTTTTACATAAAATGTCCATGTTACACTTGTATCCATGAGAGCCTTCAGACTAATTCCTTTAGGTCAAGGAAGTTCTGACCTTTAAACATCTTTGACTATAGGGTATTGTTGAATATAGGATTCAATTACCTAATCTAGCAAATTGTTAATGTCATTCCCAGCTGTTTATCTCTTAATCCCAACACATTAAATTTCAAACCCTAGGTTTTATCCCTCATTGAAAATCTGTTATGGTTTAATCTTACCTTTTGATCTCCTTGGTCTATTACACTTAGAACTCATTCCCATGCTTCTCTCCAGACTTCTGCAGATAAAAATTGACAAGATCCTACAAATCTAACAGTTTGTAGGCATGGAAGTGAGGGCTGCAAGTTCTTTGCCATTCTTCCCATAAATAAGTCAAATATCCCTCTCCTCAAATATCATCTGACCTTGTAATCTGTTTTAAACTATAAAATTTGGTGAAAATCATAAAAATATATGTTTCAAGGTTGGGCCTGAATAGGCATGCAATTTCTGTCTTCAACTTCTTCTATCCCTTCTTGGAAGCTACCTGCCAGGTAAAAAGAGACACTGATGCTAATGAAAGGATCTGTGGTAATATAGTGAGTTACAAGTTGGGCTGCTAACAGCAAGGTCAGCTGTTCGATTGTACCTGCTTCCCCTTGAGAGAAAGATGAGGCTTTCTATTCTGTAAAAATGTACAGCCTTGGAAACTTTATACAAGGTCAGAACTGACTCGACAGCACATAACCACCACCACCACTTCTAAATAGAAAGTCACATGGAGAGATACCTGACTCTATCTTACATGGTTCAGCTATAGCTAAGCCCTCAACAGAAGAACTGCCCCTATGAACTCTAGACAATGCATAGAATCAGAGACATAATTCTTT
>NW_006413729.1:595-1116 GCF_000296735.1 Chrysochloris asiatica | reverse complement strand
CACATTTCTAAGATGGAGGATCAGGTAGACATGCAGTAATGAGCTCTGTCACCAACAACACAGAACACCGGACCAAGCAGGCTCAGGGGATGGTGATAGAACTCCGAACCTCATATAAAGGAATATTTAGAAGATTGGAAGGATTACAGCTAGGGGAATTTGTAGCAGAATCAAGAAATCCAGTGCTTTCTAATTCAAGATGCTCAGCTATTCTTGGAGCCACCATCTTGGGAGAGACAAAGTAGGGGAAGGATCAGAACAGCCACAGATGCCTGACAGAACCTCAGAGATACAGGTGTGGACATTCATTTTTTGGTATCTGTTAATTGGTCTCTCGCTGTCTGTGCACCTCCATTCTGGTGACTAGAGGGGATACCTGAGCAAATGGATACCCCACCCCCACCCCTGGAGGTTCTACTTCACATACACACAGATCTCCTTGAAATTTAAAGTGACAATTTCCACTTAAAACCAAACGGCCACCACTCATCTGTCAGTTTGTCATACTATAGTGGCTTGTG
>NW_006413729.1:0-495 GCF_000296735.1 Chrysochloris asiatica | reverse complement strand
GAGACTCTGAAACTTGCTCTCCAGTGTAGAGATGCTAAAGCAAATGGAATAATTGAAGAGGTCCAAGCGCTGAACAGAAAATTTCAAAGATCAGCTCGAGAAGATAAAACCAAATACTGTAATAAAACATGCAAAGATTTGGAATTAGAAAACCAAAAAGGAACATGGTCAGCATTTCTCAAGCTGGGGGAACTGAAGAAAAAAATTCAAGCCTCAACTTTCGTTATTGAAAGATTCTCTGGGCAAAATCTTAGGCATTAGTGAGCTGAAATGGACTGGTATTCGCCATTTTGAATATGACAAACACATGATTTACTATGCCAGGAATGACAAATTGAAGAGGAATGGTGTTGCATTCATTGTCAAAAAGAACATATCCAGATCAGTCATGAGTTACAACACTGCCTGTGATAGGATAATATCCATGTGCCACATTTCTAAGATGGAGGATCAGGTAGACATGCAGTAATGAGCTCTGTCACCAACAACACAGAA
>NW_006413728.1:6679-7427 GCF_000296735.1 Chrysochloris asiatica | reverse complement strand
AAACCATTCAGTGTTCCCATGTTCTGTTCAAACAACTGCCTCTTGGTCCAGGTACAGATTCCTCATGAGCACAATTAAGTGTTCCGGAATACTCACACTTCGCAATGTTGTCCATAGCTTATCATAATCCACAAAATCGGAAGCCTTTGCATAGTCAATATCTGATATTCTCTTCTCTCAGCCAAGATCCAACAGACATCAGCAATGATATCCCTCATGTCATGGCCTCTTCTGAATCCGGCTTAAACCTCTGGAAGTTCTCCATCAACGTATGCTTGCAGTCGTTTCTTTATTACCTTCAGTAAAACTTTACTCATATGGGATATCAAAGAGATTGTCGGTGATTTCTGCATTCCGTTGGGTCACCTGTCTTTGGAATGGGCACAAATATGGATCTCTTCCAATCAGTCATCCAGATAGTTGTCTTGGAAGAGATGAGTGAATGCCACCTCACTTTCTTGAAAGAATTCAATTTTTATTCCTTCAATTCCTGGTGCCTTGCTCTTTGCCAATTCCTTCACTGCACCTTGAACTTCTTCCTTCAGTATCATTGGTTCTTGATCATATAGCTACCTCTTGAAACAGTTGAACATTAAACGTTTCCTTTTGGTATAGTGACTCTGTGTATTCCTTCCATCTTCTCTTGATGCTTTCGGCATCGTTCAATAATTTGTCCAGAGAATCTTTCAATAATGAAAGTCAAGGCTTGAATTTTTTCTTCAGTTCCCCCAGCTTGAGAAATGCTGAG
>NW_006413728.1:3456-5083 GCF_000296735.1 Chrysochloris asiatica | reverse complement strand
TTATCAGATTCAAAATGGCCAATACCAGTCCATTTCAGTTCACTAGTACCTAAGATATCGATATTTATGCATTCAATTTCATTTTTGACAACTTCCAAGTTTCCCAGATTCATACTTCATGCATTCCCATGTTCCAATTTTCAATAGATGTTTACAGCTCTTTCTCTTCATTTTGAGTTGTGCCCCATCAGCAAATGAAGGAAGGTCCTGCAGGCTTTTCGCCCAGGGGCTTTACTCCATTCACATCACCACGGTCAACTCTACTTTGAGGAGGCAGTTCTTTCCCAGTCACATTTTGAGTGCCTTCCAACCTTAGAGGCTCATTTTCCAGCACTATATCTAACAGTGTTTCTCTGTTATTCATAAGGTTTTCAATGACTAATTATTCGGAAGTAGTCCGTCACTTTTTCTTCCTAGTCTGTCTTTGTCTGGAAGCTCATCTGAAACCTGTCCACCATGGGTGACCCTGCTGGTATTTAAAATACTGGTGGCATCTCTTTCAGAAACACAGCAACTCACAAGCCACCTCAGTATGACAGACAAGTGGTGGATTTTGCCCATAGAATCTTTCAATACCTCAATTCGAGGTTTGAATTTTTTCTTCCGTTTCCTCAGCTTGAGAAATGCTGAGCACGCTCTTCCCTGTCTGTATCCTAACTTCAGATCTTTGCACACTTCATTATAATATTTGACTCTGTTTTCTTGAGCTGTCCTTTGAAATTTTCTTTTCAGCTCTTTTACCTCCTCATTTCTTCCATTTGCTTTAACATCTCTATGCTGGTGATTAGGTTTCAGAGTCTCTTCTGGTATCCATTTTGATATTTTTCATCTTTATTGTCTTTTTAATGACCTTTTGCTTTATTCCTTTATGATGTTCTTGATGGCATCCCAGAACTCTTCTGGTCTTCGGTCATTAGTGTCTAATTTTTAAAATCTTCTTGAAACGACCTCTAAATTTGGTGAGATATGTTAAAGGTCATATTTTGGCTTTCGAGGACTTGCTTTACTTTTCTTTAGTTTCAGCCTGAATTTGCATGTGAGCCCTTGATCGTCTGTTTTATAGTCTGCCCCTTGCCTTGTTTTGGCTGATGATATGGAGCTTTTCCACCATCTTTTTCCACAGATGTAGTCAATTTGATTTCTGTGTATTTCATCAGGTGAGGTCCATGTGTATAATCTTTTTTTATGTTTAAAAAAGGTATTCACAAGAAGTCATTTTGGCCTTGCTAAATTATATCATGCAATTCCAACATCATTTCCATAACCAAGGCCATATTTTCCAACAGCTGATCCTTCTTCTTTGTTTCCAACCTTTGCATTCCAATCACCAGTAATTATTATTACATTTTGATGGCATGTTTGGTCAATTTCAGCCTGAAGAAGTTGGTAAAATTCTTCAATTTCCTCATCACTGGCTTTAGTGTTTGGTGTGTAAATCTGAGCAATAATTGTATTAAGTGGTCTTCCTTGTTGTTGTATTAGGTGACATCAAGTCAGTACTGACTCATAGTGACCTTATGCAAAGTAGAATGAAACACTGCCTGATCCTGGACCAACCTCACTATTGTTGCCATGCTTGAGCCCATTGATGCTGCCACTTGGCCAATCCATCTCATTGGGGGTCTTC
>NW_006413728.1:1228-1681 GCF_000296735.1 Chrysochloris asiatica | reverse complement strand
ACTTGTTTGTTCTTGTAGTAATCAGTCATTCTACCTATATTGTTTTGTATTTTTCCTGTCAGTTTTTCTTTCAGGAAGTATCTTCTTTTCTTCTGGCCCTCCAGGCTGGTCTGCTTGTCCTTTCAAGTGGAAATTTCCCCTCAGAGGATTCTGTATGCTGTTCAGGATCCCACCTATGGTCTTGTGTCATGCAGAGGCTCTGCAAGAAGCCTCCTTCACTGGGCATGTTGTAGCCCCATTTTAGGTATTCCAATCATTTATAGGCAGAAGACAGAGTTACAAGCTTTCTATGGTGTTATTTCTGGCTATTCCTTTCTCTCCCCCTCCAGTGTCTATTTTATAGTGGTATGCCAGGGAAACCAAGTTTCAAAAGACATCTAAACATTATTACCCCCCTTTTCCTCATTCAAACCGTGTCTCAATCTCTGTATTCTAGAGCCCTGTTGTTACAAG
>NW_006413728.1:0-603 GCF_000296735.1 Chrysochloris asiatica | reverse complement strand
TGGTTCTGGCTATTCCCAACCCCCTCTCAAGTGTTTATTTCACAATGGTAGGCAAAGGAAACCAAGATTCAAAAGACAGCCAAGCATCCTAACATTATTCCCCTCTTTTCCCATTGCAAGCCATGCCTCAATCCCTGTATCCCGAAGCTCTGTTATTCCAAGGTTGTGCATACATCATTATTTACCTCTGTCCCACCTAGCCCATGTGAGCCTGCCCAACCATTCTTCTGACTGCCTTGTTCTTTTTTTCCCCTCCCGCTTCTTATGTATTGACAGCTCCCCCACCCCCCAGCTTCCAGGTTCTCCTGTGTCTATTCCCTACCCTGTGCTATTTCTTCTCCTCCCTTTCTCCCCACCTCTCATCCCATACATACCAGTGATCAGCACTTATAGATATAGTCCCCCCCCCCCTTTTGTGTGGGTTCTTTTTCTTAGTCATTTACAATAATGGTCTTATGCAGTATTTCTCCTTTTGTGACTAATTTCACTCAGCACAATGTCCTCAAAGTTCATCAACGTTATGCAATGGCTTGCAGCTTCCTTGTTCTTCAAGGTAGCATAGTATTCCATTGTGTGCATGTACCGCAGTTTGTTTATCCATTC
>NW_006413727.1:6759-7288 GCF_000296735.1 Chrysochloris asiatica | reverse complement strand
GCTAAAGCAAATAGAAGAATTGAAGAGGTCCAAGATCTGAACAGAAAATTTCAAAGATCAGCTTGAGAAGATAAAACCAAATACTATAATAAAATATGCAAAGTTTTGGAACTAGAAAACCAAAAGGGAAGAACACGGACAGCATTTCTCAAGCTGGAGGAACTGAAAAAAAATTAAAGCCTTGACTTTCATTATTGAAAGATTCTCTGGGCAAATTATTGAATGTTGCAAAATGCATCAAGAAAAGATGTAAGGAATACACAGAACCATAGTATCAAAAGGAAATGGTTAATGTTCAACCATTTCAAGAGGTACCATATGAACAAGAGCCAATGATACTCAGGGAGGATGTGCAAAGCACATTGAAGGAATTGGCAAAGAACAAGGCACCAGGAATTGATGGAATAAAAATTGAAATCTTTCAAGAAAGTGAGGCAGCACAATAGGCACTAACTGATCTCTGCCAAGAAATTTGGAAGACAACTATCTGGCTGACTGATTGGAAGAGATCCATATTTGTGCCCATTCC
>NW_006413727.1:2724-3698 GCF_000296735.1 Chrysochloris asiatica | reverse complement strand
TTTAAGTTCTGCCAGCATCATTTGTTGAAGAGACTATTTCTTCCCCATTTAATGCATTTTGACCCTTTGTAAAAGATCAACTGACTGTAGGTGGTTGGATTTACTTCTGGGTTCTCAATTCTGTTTCATTGTTCTATCTCTCTTTCTTTGTTCCAGTATCAGGCTGTTTTGATTACTATGATTGTGTATTAGGTATCCAGATTGGGAAGTGAGAAGACTAGTATTTTTTTCTTCCTTTTTAATAATGCTTTTATATATTTTTAAAGTGGGGGTCTCATTCCTTTTGATATAAAGTTATTGTTGTTTAGTGCTCGGAGTTGATTCCAACTCATAGTGAACTTGTATAGGGTTTTTGTAATACTTGTGGGAGCAGAAAGCCTCATCTATCTCCTTTAGATGGGCTCAAACCACCAAACTCATGGTTCACAGTCCAGTGCTTATCTTATGAAACCACAAAACTTCATCATATAAAGTCAGTGATCAGGTTTCCATCTTATTAAAAAACAATGTTGGAATCTGGATTGGGATTGCATTATATGTTAAATTGCATTGGGTAATGTTGTACGATATTCTTGATGTCACCCCACAACTCTTATGTTGTTGATGTTAGGTGCCATCGAGTCAGTACTGACTCATAGTGACCTTATGCACAGCAGAACAAATACTGCCTGATCCTGGGCCAACTTCACTATCATTGCCATGCTTGAGCCCTTTGCTGTTGCCACTTTGCAAATCGATCTCACTGGGGGTCTTCCTCTTTTTCTCTGACCCTCCACCCTACAAAACATGATATGCTTCTCCAGCAACTATCCATCCTGACAATATGTCCGAAGTATGAGAGATGAGGTTTGGCCATCCTGGGCTCCGAGGAGCACTCTGTCTGCACTTCTTCCAACACAGATCTGTTGGTTCTTTTGGAAGCCAGTGGCACTTTCAATATTCTCCTCCAACACCATAACTCAAAAGCATCAATT
>NW_006413727.1:0-1243 GCF_000296735.1 Chrysochloris asiatica | reverse complement strand
AAATCCAGTTTCTCAGATTATTTGCTCAGCATACAAATTGAATAAGTATCATGAAAGGATGTAACCTTAGCACAGACCTTTGCTAATTTTAAACCATTCAGTGTCCCCTTGTTCTGTTTGAATAACTGCCTCTTGAAATATGTACAAATTCCTCATGAGTACACTTAAGTGTTCTGTAATATTCATACTCCACAATGCTCTCCTTAATTTATCATGATTCACAGAATTGAAAGTCTTTTTATAATCAATAAAGTATGAGTAATTATCTTTCTGATATTTTCTGCTGTCAGCCAAGATCCATCTGACATCAGCTATGACATCTTATCTTTTGTGTCATCCTCTGATTTTGCCTTGAACCTCTGGCAGTTCCCTTTCAATGTGCTGTTGAAACCATTTTGAATTACTGCAAACCAAACAGATGATTGGTGGCATTTTGCCCAAGGAATCATTCAATATTGCAACTCCAGGCTTGCATTCTTTTCTTCAGTACTTTCAGCTTGAGAAATGCTGACTATTTTCTTCTCTTTTGGTTTTCTAACTCCAGGTCTTTGCACATTTGATTATACTATTTGACTTTGTTTTCTTGACTGGCTCTTTAAGATAGTCTGTTTAGCTCTTTAATTCATCTATCTTCCATTTCTCTTCAACTCTATGTGCAAGAGAAAGTTTCAGAGTCAGCAGAAATCTACTTTGTTCTTTTATCTCCCTCTTTATTGTATCTATTAGATGATCTTTTGTTTATTTCATGTATGATGTCCTTAACAACATTCTATATCTCATCTGCTCTTCATCACTAGTGTTCAATGCTTTACATCTTATTGTTGAGAAGGGCTCAAAATTCATTTTGGTATATTCAATTTCATACTTTGGTTCCCTGGATTTTAAGTTTTTCATCTTCAACTTTAACTTGTATATGAGAAATTGATTGGTTGTTCATCATTCAACCTCTGGCTATATTCTGACTGATGATACTGTACTTTTCCGTTATTGTTGTTGTTATTATTAGGTGTCATCAAGTTGGTAACAA
The DNA here is from genome assembly GCF_000296735.1 of Chrysochloris asiatica. Lineage (NCBI taxonomy): Eukaryota > Metazoa > Chordata > Mammalia > Afrosoricida > Chrysochloridae > Chrysochloris > Chrysochloris asiatica. The sequence goes on along the minus strand of NW_006413727.1, from coordinate 216 downwards.
GTCACAGTTACCCTATGCACAACCTGGGCTAGCCTCATAACTGTTGCCACGATTGAGCCCATTAATGCTGCCACTTTGCCAATCCATCTTGGTGGAGGTCTTCCTCTTTTTCTCTAACTCTCCACCTTGTTGTTGTTATGTGCCATGGAGTTGGTTCCGTCTCATAGAGACCCTGTACAGGGTTTCCAAGGCTGTAAATCTTTATGGGAGCAGAAT
>NW_006413726.1:6883-7458 GCF_000296735.1 Chrysochloris asiatica | reverse complement strand
ATTTAACCCAACAACAGCACAAAAAACATTCTTTTCCAGTGCACATGGAACATTCTCCAGAATTGACCATGTGTTAGGTCACAAAGCAAGCCTCCGTAAATTTACAAACATCAAAATACTACAAAACATCTTCTCAGACCACACAGCTATAAAACTAGAAATCAACAATAAGAAGACCAAGGAAATAAAGTTGAATACATGGAAACTGAATAACACCCTGATGAAAGCAACTTGGTAGTAGAAGAAATTAAACATGAACTCACAAAGTTCCTAGAAACAAATGAGAATTAAAGACAACATATGAAAATCATTGGGACCTGGTGAAAACGGTGCTGAGAGGACAATTTACTGCAATAAATGTACACATCCAAAAAGAAGAAAGAACCAAAATTAACACATTAACACAGCATCTCCATTAATTAGAAACAGACCAACAGAGGGAACCTACAGTCACCAAAAGAAAAGAAATAATAAAGATTAGAGTAGAAATAAATGAGATAGAACACAGAAAAACTACAGAAAGAATCAACAGGACAAGAAGCTGGTTCTTTGAAAGAATTAATAAAACTGATAAA
>NW_006413726.1:0-3148 GCF_000296735.1 Chrysochloris asiatica | reverse complement strand
CATTTCAGCTCACTAATGCCTAAGATAACAATGTTTATGCATTCCATTTCATTTTGACAACTTCCAATTTTCCCAGATTCATACTGCGTACATTCCGTGTTCCAATTTTTAATGGATTTTTACAGCTTTTTCTTTGCATTTTGAGTTGTGCCACATCAGCAAATGAAGGTCCCACAGGCTTTTCTCCCATGGGCTTTACTCCATTTGTGTCATCACTGTCAGCTCTACTTTGAGGAGGCAGCTCTTCTCCAGTCACATTTTGAGTGCATTCCAACCTGAAGGGCTCATTTTCTGGCACACTCGTCTGTCAGTTTGTCATACTGTGGTGGCTTGTGAGTTGCTCTGATTCTGGAAACTATGCCATCAGTATTTTAAACACCAGCAGGGTCACCCATGGTGGACAGGTTTCAGTGGAGCTTCCAGATGAAGACAGACTAGGAAGAAAGATTAATGAACTACTTGTGAATATTTAGTCACTGAAAACCTTATGGATAGCAGAGAACACTAGCCATTAGAGAGATGCAAATCAGAACAACAATGAGATATCATCTCACACAGGCAATAACAGTGAAGTTCAATAAACTAGAGGACAATAAATGATGGAGAGGATGCAGAGAGCCTAGGACCCTCCTACATTGCTGATGGGGTTGCAAAATGGTCCAACCACTCTGGAAAACAATATAGCACTTCCTCAGAAAGGTGGAAATAGAAATACCTTATGATCCAGCAATTCCTCTACTTGGTATTCACCCACAAGAAATATGAGCCATAACATGAGTAGATTTTATGCACACCAATGTTTATAGCAGTACTATTCACAATAGCAAAAAGATGGAGACAGCCTAAGTGCCTATAAATGGAAGAATGGATAAACAAATTGTTTATACATGCACACAATGAAATATTATGCTACCTTTAAGAATAACAAGAAAGCTACAAGTCACCACATAACATAGATGAACCTTGAGGACATTATGTTGAATGAAATTAGTCAGTCACAAAAGGAGAAATACTGCATAGGACCATTATTGTAATAGCTTAAAAAAAGTGCCCACATTATAAGGGGGAAAATTTTAAAAATAAAAATCATTTGATGGTCACCAGGGTGTAGGGGTTGGGGCAAGGGGAGGGAAGGGAAGGTTTATTGCAAGGTAGGGAACAGACACAAGATAGTTTGGGTGCTGAGGGGGGAAGTACACTAGAAGGTGTAGGGGAATAGAAGAACAAGGCAGATGGAATAACAGGCAGGTTTGCAGGGGCTAAGTGGGAGACAGGTAAATAGAGATGTACGCACAACCTTGGAACAACAGGGCTGTAGGATATAGGGATTGAGGCATGGTTTGTGTGGGTAAAAGAGGGGAAATAATGTTAAGATGCTTGGCTGTCTTTTGGATCTTGATTTCCCTTGTCTACTACTGTAAAATAGACACTTGAGGGGGAGAAAAGGGAAAAGCCAGAAACATTACCATAGAATGCTTGTAAGTCCATCTTCAGCCTATAACTGATTGGAATACCTAAAATAGAAGTAGAACTTGCCCAGGGAAGGAGGCATCCTGCGGAGCCTTTGCATTGCATAACACCATAGTTGGAATTTGGATCCCTATCCAAAATTTTCTGAAGTGGTAAATTTCTACTTGAAAGGACAAGCAGCCCAGCCTGGAGCAGCTAGAAGAACAGAAGATACTTCTTGAAAGAAAGACCTACAGGAAATATATAAAACAACATAGGCAGACCGACTGTTCCTACAAGAACAAGCAACTTGCTTGCCCAGGAAATATCAAGGCAAGAGGTCAGGTCCCCTCAAGGCAAGCCCCATTCCAAGACTGAGACTCATAGGTAATATACAGGTAAGCATGTGGTCTTCCTGGTGACCATGCTGGGCTACCGATAACAGGAAATGGGGGAAAAACAGCAATAAAGTTGTGAGCTAAATGTGACCACGTTGAACAGACTCCTGTCCACCTGGATTGAGACTTAGTTGGCCTGCAGTATGGAGAGACCTGGGGACTCCTGGACCCAGGAAAAGTGACATGATCACACAGGACTAGAGTGGATATGAAGTGAGGGGAAATGCAAAAGAACACCCATACAGCCACTTGACCTGGCTTCAATGGCTGGATGATCAGAACTTGACTAGAGGAAGAAAGAAGAGGGAAAAAGGAGTCTGCTACGATTTGATGAACTTGACCTATACTTATGAATATAGTATCTCCATAGAAGGCATGAATCTGTACAGCGAGTATCATTCTCAACCCACAGTACACAGGGTTTACAGGGATGGGCAACTTAGACATTGGCTACCCAAAATGGGGAGACTATAAAGACATGAAGTGACTGGCTTACAAACTTTCAAGAGGGAGCTTAATTTCAGAGAGTATGGGGGAAGGTAGAATCTCCACTGAGTGGTTTCCAACCTTTCTGGACAGGGCTGGTGAAAGGAGATGGGGATAAGACTCTTGTGGTTCACTAGTGAATAACTGCTATCAGGACTGATTATGAGTGTTACAAATGTAAAGGTAGACGTTTTGTAACAAAAAGAGGAGAGTGGTTGATCTTGTAGTCTAGGATCAGAGAACCCTGGGACCATCAAGGGATAAGAGTGGAGTGTGGGACCCTATCCAGAGAAGCAGTGACACCAGAGATGGAGGCAGAAAAGATGACGTGGAGCGATGGAGCTTCTGGGGACCCTGGACTCAGGGTGGGAGAGGGGCTGCATGTTGATGACCGAAGGATTGGCTTGTGGGGTGTGTCCTTTGGTTGTTTAAATGGTTCTGTGTTCCTGACTGCTTTGGTGTACATCCAAAAAACCCAGAGGGAATCGAAGTAAATGCTGTTGAATGATGTTGCATGGAGATTATTGTAAACATTGCAATGAATGAAACAAACTATGATAGGATAAATGTAAAGCTGAAGTCCACCCATGTAAACTATCACCCAATTCACAATAAAAAACTTTTTTTTTAAAAGCGATTTTAGGAGAACAAACAAGATGGAGGATCGGGTAGATGTATAGCAGAGAGCTCCGCCAACAACAACACAGAATACCTGACCAAGCAGGCTCAGGGGCTGGTCCCAGAACTCTGAACCGCATATAAAGGAATACTTAGAAGGTTGGAAGGCTCACAGCTGGGGGAATTTGTGGCAGAAG
>NW_006413725.1:960-6500 GCF_000296735.1 Chrysochloris asiatica | reverse complement strand
TCTCATACTTCAGACATATTGTCAGAAGGGACCAGTCGTTGGAGAAGGATATCATGTTTGGTAGGTGAAGGGTCAGAGAAAAAAAGGAAGACCCCCCGCCAGTGAGATGGATTGGCAAAGTGACAACACCAATGGATTTAAGCATGGCAATGATAGTGAGGTTGGCCCAGGATCTGCCAGTGTTAAGTTCTGCTGTGCATAAGGTCACTATGAGTCGGTACCAATTCGATGGTACCTAATAACAACAAAATAGGTGAATGGATTTACTTCTGGATTCTCAATTCTGTTTCATTAATCTATGTGTTTTTTGTTGTACCAGTATCAGTGTAGTAGGTTTTGAGGTCAGTAAGGGAAAGGCCCCCTAATTTGTTCTTCTTTTTCAGTAATATTTTTCTTATCTAGGATCTCTTTCCTTTCCAAATAAAGTTAGTTAGTTTTTCTATCACTTTAAAGAATGATGTATGACTGTAGATTGCTTTGAGTACAGCTGACGCTTTCACAATATGTTAAACCTTCCAATCAGTGAGCAAGGTCTATTCTTCCATTTTTTAAAGGTATCTTTTGGTTTCTTGTAGTAGTTTTTGTAATTTTTTTTTTTGGGTGGTGATTAAAAATGGCATTGTTTTCCTGATTTATTTTCAGAGATCTATTAATATAAAGGAATCCAACTGATTTTTGTATATTGATTGTATACCTTGTCACTTTGCTGAAACTTTCAATGAGTTCCAATAATTTTCTTGCTGAGTCTTTGGGATTTTTTAAGTATAGGATCATATCATCTACAAATAGATAGAATTTTATTTTTCTTAGCCAGTTTGGATGCCTTGAATTTCTCCTTCTTATTTAATAGCGCTGGTTAAAACTTCCAGTGACCACTCATCTGTCAGTTTGTTTTACTGTGGTGCCTTGTGTTTTGCTGTGATTCTGGAAACTATGCCATGAGTATTTTAAATACCAGCAAGGTCACCCACAGTCGACACATTTTAGCTGACTTTCAAGACAAAGACAGACTAGGAAGAAGGAGATTATTTAGTCCAAATATTTAGTCACTGAAAACCTTTTGAATAGAAGTGGAACACTGTCAGCACAAGAATATTGAATATTGAAACATGGTGATGATCACCAGAATACTGTCTGATGTAGTGCCAGAAGATGAGCCCCTCAGTTTGGAAGGCACTTAAAATGAGAAGAAGAGCTGCCTCTTCAAAGTAGAGTTACTGTGATGATGCAAATGAAGTAAAGCCCTGTGGACCTTCATTTACTGATGGGGCACAACTCAAAAAGATGACAGCTGTAAAAATCCATTAATAATAGGAATATGGAATGTACAAAGTGCATTAGTACCATGGACTACAATGTACAAAGTACAATGCACAAAATACAAAGGAAAATTAGAAACTGTCAAAAATGAAATGGAACATATAAACATCGATATCCTAGGCATTAGTGAGCTGAAATGGACTGGTGTTGTTCACCAGTTGCTCTTAGGAAGCCCTCCATAGGATCACTATGAGCCAGAACTGATTCTGTGGCACATAGTAAGAACAGCAAAGAGGTGACCCAATGGAATATGGAAATCATCAGGCAATATCATTAATATCTCATGCAGATAAAATTTTACTTAAGATAATTAAAAACAACCACAATAGTGCATTGATAGAGAACTTCCAGAGGTTAAAGCCATATTCAGAAGAGGATGTGAAATAAGAGATATCATTGCTGACGTTAAATGGATCTTGGCTAAAAGCAGAGAATACCAGAAATATGTTTACCTGTGCTTTATTGACTATGCAAAGGTTTTCGATTGTGTGACTCATGAGAAGCTATGGACAACATTGCAGATAGTGAGTATTTCAGAATATAATTTTGCTCATTAGGGACCTGTACATTGACTAAGAGGTGGTTGTTCAAATAGAACCAGGGAACACTGGATGGGTTAAAATTAGGAATGGTGTGTGCCAGGGTTATATTCTTTCACTATACTTATTCAATCTTTGTGCAAAGCAAACCATCCAAGAAGCTGGATTATATGAAGAAAAATGTGGCATCAGAATTGGAGAAATACTTATTTACAATTTACCATATGCAGATGACCCAATTTTGCTTACTGAAAGTGAAAAGAACTTAAAATATTTACTAATGAAGATCAAAGACCTCAGCCTTCAGTATGGGTTGCACCTCAATGTAGCGAAAACAAAATTCCTCAACATGAGACTAAATAAATGGAGTCCTGGTGTGGCGCTGTGGGTTAATGCGTCTGACTGCAAAGCCGCTTGAACTGCAAGGTCAGCAGTTCAAGCTCACCAGCTCCTCCTTGGAACCCTACACAGGGTCATTATGGGTCAGAACTGACTCAAAGGCATTTAAGAACAACAACAGACCAATAAATAACATCCATATAAATGGAGAAAAGAGTAGCATTGTCAAAACTTCATTTTGCTCAGATTGACCATCAACATTTATGGAAGCAGCAGTCAAGAATCAAATGATGTATTACATTAGGCAAATCTGCTGCATACGATCTCTTTAAAGGGTTCATGAACAAAAATATCAGTTTGAGGACTGAGGTCTGTCTGACCCAAGCCACAATTCAAGAACCTCATATGTATGTAAAAATTGGACAGCGAATAAGGAAGACTGTAAAAGAATTGATGCATTTGAGTTATGGTGCTGGAGAGGAATATTAAAAGTACCATGGACTACCAAAAGAACAAACCATTCTATGTTGGAAGAAGTATAGCCAGATTGTTCCTTGGAAGCCAGGATGGTCAGACTCAGTCACTCATACTTCAGATATATTATCCAGAGAGACCAGTCCCTGGAGGATATCAAGCTTGGTAAAGTGGAGGGTCAGAGAAAATGAGGAAGACCTCCAACTAGATGGAGTGTCACAGTGGCAGCATCAATGAGCTCAAAGGTAGCGATGGTTGTGAGGCTGCCCCAGGACCAGGCAGTGTTTTATTCTGTTGTGCATAGGGTTGCTATGGGTTGGTGCTGACTTTATGATACCTAGTAACAAAAATGAAGAAGACTTCCAGCAAAATATTGAATAGGAATGATGATAAAGGACATCCATGTCTAGTTCCTGTTTGCAAGGGGAATAGTTTCAATTTCTCTCCATTGAAAGTTGAAAGTTGGTTTTGTATTGTTGTTGTTAATTGCCTGTTCTGACTCATAGCGACCCTGTACAGGGTTTCTGAGGAACAGATATACCTTTCATTATGTTGAGAAATTTTCCTATTATTCCTATTTTGTTGAGTGTTTTTATCAGAAATGGATGTTGAATTTGTTAAATGTCTTTTCTGCATCAATTAATATAATTATGTGTTTTTTTTTCTCTTTGATGTATTTATGTGGTTGTTTACATTTGATTGGCTTTTGGATATTGAACCATACCTTCATACCGCTTATGAATCCTGCTTTATCATGATATATTTTATTTATTATTTTTTTTTATATACTGTTCAATTCTATTGGCTAGGATTTTGTTGAAAATTTTTTGCATCTATATTCATGAGGGATATTGTTCTCTAAGTTTCTATTTTAGTGATGTATTTGCCTGGTTTTGGTATCAGAGTTATGCTTGCTTCATAAAATGAATTCAGTAGCTGTCTTTCCTTTTCTATATTCTGGCATAATCTGAGTAGAATTGGTGTCAGCTTTTCTTTGAAAGTTTGGTAGAACTCACCAGTACAACCATCTGGTCCCAGGCTTTTTTGGGGTGTGTGTGGGAGTTAGGTTAATGAGTTGTTCAATTTCTTCTTTTGTTATAGATCTTTCACGTTTTCTACTCATGTCTATGTTAGGTCATGTGTTTCTAGAAATTTTTCTATTTCTTCTAGATTTTCAAATTTGTTGGGAATACAGCTCTTCGCAGTATTTTGCTATTATCCTGTTTATTTCCATCTGCTCTTTTGTGATATCACTCATAACATTATTTATTCATGTTATTTGCAACTTCTTTTCTTTTGTTACATTTGCCATTGGTTTGTTGTTTTACTAATCCTTTCAAAGAACCAGCTTCTTGTTGATTCTTTCTATTGTTTTGTGGTTTTCTATTTCATTGTATTTCTGCTTTAACCTTTATTATTTCTTTTCTTCTGATGGCTGTAATCTTATTTTGTTGCTCTTGTTCTAATTGCTAGAGATGCTGGATTAAGGTGTTTACTTTGGTTATTTATTTATTATTTTTTTGGATGTGTTCCTTGATTGCTGTAAATTGTCTTTTCAGCAGTGCTTTTGCTGCTTCTCAAAGGTTTTGGTGTATGGTGTTTTCACTTTTGTTTGATTCAAGGAACTTTTCATTTCATTTTTAATTTTTTCTATTACCCATTAGCTTTTTTAAGAAGGGTGTTATTCCATGTATTTGATTCCCCCCCCCCCCCCGACCTTCCTATCATTGATTTCTAATTTTATATTGTCATGATCTGAGGAGATGCTTTATAGCATTTTGATGTTTTAAAATTTATTGAGGTTTGCTTTGTGACCTAACATATGGTTACTCTGGAGAATGTTCCATGTGTACTGGAGAAGAATATATGTTGTGTGGTTGTTGGGTTGAGTGTTCTGTATATGTCTATGAGGCCCGGTTGGGTTGGTTGTATTGTTTAGTTCTTCTGTGTCTTTGTTGAGTTTCTTTTTAATTGTTTTGTCCTAGATTGAAAGTGGTGTATTAAAATCTCCTACTATTATTGTCCTGATGTGGTACCATAGGATAAGCACTTGAGCTGAAGGTCAGTTTGAACCAGAAGGTTGATGGTTCAAACTTACCAGCCGCTCCTCAGAAACCCTATACAGGGTGGCTATGAATTGGAACAGACTCGACAGCACTTAACAACAACAACAACTATTATTGTGGAGTTGTCTATTTATTTCTTCAGTTGTAATAGAGTTTGATTTATATATTTTGAGGCTCTTTTATTAGAAGCATAGATATTTATATACATACGTCCTCTTGTTTGGTTGAGCATTTAACTAAATTTTGTTGGCTTTTGCCTAAAAGTCTGTTTTATCAGAGATTATTAATATTACCTCTCCTGCTTACTTTTGATTGTCATTTGCTTGATATATATTTTTTACAGCCTTTGATTTTTAGTCTAATCTTGACTTTGTAAAAGTGTGTGTATTCATTCTGCTATGCTGTCACTCAACTTGTGCATTTAATTCATTTACATTCAATGTAATTATTGATAGGTATGAATTAAATGCTGTCATTTTACTCTGTGTGTGTGTGTGTGTGTGTGTATGTTGCTGTTGGTTTATTTGTTCTATATAATTTTCTGGACTGAGTTAATTTTATTTGTGGATTTTATTTTCATTTTTATCATTGTTCTTGTTTTAAAGCTTAGTAAATCTTTCTGATGTTCTTCTTTTTAATTTTGTTTTGAAGGTACATTAATTTCCTTTGAGATTATACTGTAATTTCTTCCCAATTTTTAAACAGTCTGTTTTATCTTAAATTCCTTGTCTTTTGGGAGTTTTGTATCTATACTATTCCCTCTTTTTGTTTGCAGTTGCCTTCATTATAAATTGATATCTCT
>NW_006413725.1:0-445 GCF_000296735.1 Chrysochloris asiatica | reverse complement strand
CTTATCAGCTGGTCTCTTTGCTCTCCACTCTAGTTCTCTGTGGCTGTGTCACTGCTGGTCGACCAGGTGTCCCAGATTCACAGTAGTCTGCTGAACGATGCAGGGCTTGGCTCACCACTTCATTGATGTTCTTCGGTCACTTCTCCTTATGGGTGACACGTGCGTAGTCGCCAATCAGAGCATGTATTTCCATTGCGTCTAGGTCTTGGAAGAGGATTTGCACTGAGAGGACCCAAACACTTGCCTTGGTGTCTCATGGGCAAGCAACTTGCTTGTTCTTTTGGTAGCAGTCGGACTGTCCTTATTGTTTTGTATTTTTCCTGTAGGTCTTTCTTTCAAGACGTGTCTTCTGGTTTTCTGGGTGCTCTAGGCTGGTCTGCTTGTCCTTTCAAGAGGAAAGTTTCCTGTCTCTGAAGGTCTGGATGTGGTTCAGGCTTCCATCTAT
>NW_006413724.1:3452-4581 GCF_000296735.1 Chrysochloris asiatica | reverse complement strand
AAAAAAAACACTAACCAATCAAATGTCAGTGTTTTTTTTAAATTCTAGTATGCATGCTATCTACTTTCAATATCAATTTTAAAGTTAATTTAATAGCTTATTTTAAATTACATTAGTAAATATCTTAAATAAAATTTCTATTTTCTCCTAAAACAGTTTAATTTATAAAAATAGCAACATCAGACACACCAGGCAGAAGCTAAAAATGTGTCAGAAGTGTGTTTATATTCACTATACCACTAGCCTGACCAGTAGAGACTAGTTTTGCCTAAATTCATAAGGCAATTTGGTTACACCATTTTCGAGGCCGTATGTAAGCTAATGGGAACGTTGATGCCAAGTCTAGTCTCCTGAGCTCAGCATTCAAAGTGCAGCATATAGTAACGTTTTGGGCTGTTATTTTGTTGTTGTTCCTGTTGTTGTTTTGGTAGTATTGTTTGCAGAATAAACAAATCTAAGAGTTCCTCTCATTCTCAAATCTTTCTTTCTATTCAATTTAACTCTTCATCATCATTGTTTCCTCTTGAATATTCATAAGCAATTTGTCTTACTTTTTCTTTTAATCACACCGGAAACGAAATTGCATTTAGGGTTCTCAAGCAGGGGAGAATTTTATTTTTTCTTTGATTGCGAGAATGACACCAACAAGGCAAACACTCAAAATCTAGTGCTTTCAAAAGCATGTCATAGGACATAGGGCGAATACATCTGATAATAAAAATTCTGTAATTTACAAATCGTTTGCTAATTAAACAGAAGTTTTCTACCTCTGCCTCTTTTCAGTCTATATATTTGTTTTGTTATTCAAATAATTAAGTTTGCTGTTTTTAACTTAGAAAAAAAATCAATCTCTAGTATTCTTATCTGCTCCTTGGAAACCCCGTACAGTAGGGCGGCTATGGGTCAGAGTCGACTGGATGCCACTTAACAACAAGTGTTCTTATGCTTCTATTATTATGGAGGAGAAGATTTTTAAAATATTTGAGTTCTAAATGATAATAGGAACTTCCCTGGCTATACTTATTAATAAGGAGCTTTGGTAGCATAGTGGTTACGAATCCCGCTGCTCACTTCAGGGTCAGCACTTCGAAGCTACCAGCAGTTCCGCAGGAGAAAGATGAGGCTTTCT
>NW_006413724.1:2225-2672 GCF_000296735.1 Chrysochloris asiatica | reverse complement strand
TGTATGATATTCTTAATGTCATCGCACAGCTCCTCTAATCTTTGGTCTTTAGTGTTTAATGTACCAAATATTTTTTTCAGATGATCTCTAAATTCAGGTAGGATATATTCAAGGTCATATTTCTGCTCTCTTAGACTAGTTTACATTTTCTTCATCTTCAGTTTGAATTTGCATATGATTAATTGATAGTCTGTTCCACAGTCTGTCCCTGGGCTTGTTTTCACTGATGATGTGGAACTTTTTCATCTTATCATTCCACAGATGTAGTCAATTTAATTTCTATGTAGTCCATCTGGTGCGGTCCATGTGTATATTTGTCTCTTATGCTGTCTAAAAACGGTATTTCAAATGAACAAATCATTCATTTTGCAGAATTCTATCATGCATTTTCTAGCATCATTTCTGTTACCAAGTCGTATTTCCCAACTACTGATCCTTCCTCTTTGC
>NW_006413724.1:0-1090 GCF_000296735.1 Chrysochloris asiatica | reverse complement strand
AGAGATATTTAGCAAGGCATTGATTGAGATAAATAATATTGAACTATTTTAGAGAAATAATAATAAAACTATTTTAGAAGTAAATATTTTATGGTGAAAATATTTAAATATTCTTTTAAAAACAACTTAGCAAAATTTCAATCCAATTTTCGTTATACTACTGTTGTTGTTAAGTTCAATTGAATCAGTTCTGACCCATAACCACTGTGTATAGGGTTTCTGAGGAGCGGCTGGTGAGTTTGAACTGGCAGCTTTGTTGTTCAAACTGCCTTTACAGTCCAGCACTTCAACCCACAGCAGCAAACCAGGACACCTATTATCATATATAACCACGAAAGTGTTCAATATCTGTAACTTTTCAGATAACTAAACAGCATATTTATAAATGTTATCTCTCATGTACCATAAACTTAAGTAGCCCTTTAAAAATTCCATCTGAAAGAAGTCCATGATCTCTTGGTAATTTTTTTGGTATTGTCAAATTTCTTTTGTATGTTATTAATGATTTGATATGTTTCTTTGTTTTTTATTTTACTTTCTTTCAATACAACTATTTCAGTCATATTCCATGTATACTAATATCAATGAGCATTTGATAATAAATTTTGTTACTAAAAATAGTAACATTTAATAATGTTCATAATAACTATGTCTACTTAAGAATATATATATCAACCCTGAATTGGGTTTCTGAGGATCTATTTGTGGATTTTAACTGCAAACCTCATGGTTAGCAGTCCCGTGCTTATCCTAGAATGTCACACTAGGACTACATATTGCTGTATGTACTGTGCAAGGCTGAAAGTTCAAATCTACCAGTTGCTACTTGGAAAACTTATACAGGGTCACTTTGAGTCAAAAATGATGCTACAACACTTAACAACAGCAATATATAACAACATTGGTCTTGCTGTTAGGTGCCATCAAGTTGGTACTGACTCAGAATGATCCTATGCACAACAGAAGAAAACACTTCCAGACCAGGGCCAAGCTTACAATAATAGCTAGGCCTGATTCTTGCTGCCACTGTGACAGTTCATCTCATAGGTGGACTTCCTCTTCTTCTCCCACCCTCCACTTTACAAAGTAT
>NW_006413723.1:7133-8424 GCF_000296735.1 Chrysochloris asiatica | reverse complement strand
CATTTAAGTATATGAATGCTTAGTCACTGAAAACCTTACGAATAGCAGTGGAACACTACCATATAGCACCAGAGTATTGAATTTTGAAACATGATGAGTAGCACCAGAATCTTGTCAGATATAATGCCAGAAGATGGACCCCTCAGGTAGGAAGACACTGAAAATATGACTCGGGAGAAGCTGGCTCCTCAAAGCAGAGTTGACTGTGATGACGTGAATGGAGCAAAGCTTCCAGGACTTTCATTTGCTGATAAGATATAACTCAAAATGAGGAGAAACAGCTGTAAACATCCATTAGTAATCAGAATCAGAACATGGAATCTACAAAGTATGAATCTAGGAAAATTGGAAGTTGTCCAAAATGTAATGGAATGCATAAAGATTGATAGCTTAGGCATTAGTGAGCTGAAATGGACTGTTATTGGCCATTTGAATCTGACAATCATATGGTTTACTCTGCTGGAAATGACAAATTGAAGAAGAATGGTGCTGCATTCATCAGAAAGAACATTTCAAGATCTCTCTTGAAGTATAATATTGCCTGTGATAGGATGATATCCATATGCCTACAAGGAAGACCAGTTAATACCACCATTTTTCAAATTTATGCACCAAGCACTAAAGCCAGTGATGTTGAAATTGAAGAATTCTACCAACTTCTTCTGCATGAAATTGATTAAACATGCAATCAAGATGTATTGATAATTACTGGTGATTGGATTGCAAAGGTTGGAAACAAAGAGGAAAGATCAATAATTGGAAAATATGGCCTTTATCCATATATGAACACGATTTTATTTGTGTGTATTCAATGCTTCCATATTGAGTGTTTCCATATCTCTATATCTACATCAGTCAGGAGGTACAACACTGTCTGTGATAGGATAATGTCCATGCACCTATAGGGAAGCTCAGTTAATACCACTATTCAAATTTATGCACCAACCACTAAAGCCAGTCAGGATGAAATAGAAGAATTCTACCAACTTCTTCAATATGAAATTGATTAAACATGCAATCAAGAGGTATTGATCATTACTGATGATTGGAATGCAAAGGTTGGGAACAAAGAGGAAGCATCAGTAGTTGGAAAATATGGCCTTGGTGATAGAAATGATGCTGGAGATGGCATGATAGAATTCTGCAAAACCAATCATTTGTTCATTTCAAATACCTTCTTTAGACAGCATAACAGACGACTATACCCATGGACCTCACCAGATGGAATACATAGAAATCAAATTGACTACATCTTCAGAAAGAGATGATGGAAAAGCTCCATATCATCAGT
>NW_006413723.1:0-3308 GCF_000296735.1 Chrysochloris asiatica | reverse complement strand
CAGTCACTGGAGAAGGATATCATGTTTGGTAAGGTGGAGGGTCAGAGAAAAATAGGAAGACCCCCAACAAGATGGATTGGCCAAGTGGCAGCATCTATGGACTCAAGCGTTGCAACAGTAGTGAGGTTGGCCCAGGATCGGGCAGTGTTTCATTATACTGTGCATAAGGTTGCTATGAGTTGGTTCCGACTTGATGGCACATAAGAACAAACAACAACAATGTTCAGTGTTTCCATATTTTTAAGCTATTCACATGAAAATATTTTCAGGCTTATAAAAGAAGTTGCCACAAAATTCAAGGAGACCCCATATACCTTTCATTTAGCTTCATGCATTGCTATGGGTCTGAATTGACTCGATGGCACTTAACAACAACAACTATAGTTTTAGTATCAAACCAGAAAATTAACATTGATAAAATGCTAGTAATATATCTACAGATTTCATTTACATTTTGCCAATTGTCCTCCTTGTGTCATTTTTCTGGTTCAGGACCCCCCATTGCATTGGTATCTAATTACAAACTCCATTTGAAAGTGACCCTGAACTTTTTCTCTAGACCTCTAGGATGTTAACAGTCGCACCATTACCAGTAGCTTAGGGCTGAACACTTTAGACCTTAAGACTTTGTGTATATTTCAATTGTACCTCTGTATCCATATCTTTTGGGGAAATCCCTACAATAGCATTACAGAGCCAAAGAATGTGAACATTTTTTTGGACCTTAATGCATATAAGCAATATGTGAATTTCTGTCTCCCCATATTATTAGAAATCTTCATAATTTCATTGTTTTTAATGGTTGCTATGGACTGCGAACCACAAGGTCCATAGCTCAAGCCCACCAGCCAGCCCACAGGAGAAAGGTGAGGTTTTCTGCTCCCACGAAGATTTAAAGCTTTGGAAACCGTATACAGGCACTTAATAACAACAACACTTTGGTAGGTAACAATCAGATTTCATTATTTTTGTGTTTTCTTGATTCTTTTGAGAGTGAATATTTTTTCATGTTTATTAACCATTTATACATTTATTAATTGGGTTCTTTGCGGGTTCTCATTTATTTAAGATCCTTATGTATTAAGCATATTAGGTTTTTGACAAATTTGAGGCAAATATTTTTCACAATTTCAATTGGCTTTTTCTTTTGTTCATATTGTTTCATAACATGTTGTTGTGTGCCACTGAGTTGGTTCCAACTCAGAGTGACCCTACATAGGGTTTCCAAGGCCATCAGCAGAAAGCCTCATCGCTCTCCCACAGAGTGGCTGGTGATTCAAACTGCTTACCTTGTGGTCAGCAGCCCAATTTGTAACCCACTGTGCTACTAAGGCTCCTTTTATAACAGATATAAGGTTTAAAATTTTAAAGTAGCTACATAAAAGAATTCTTTCCCTTGTTAGGTCTTCAGTCGCTTTTTGTCTGAGCTCAAAATTAATATAAACTACAGAAATTTAGAAAAACACTTAGATTGCTTTTAGCCTTTGAAAGTCCTGTACTATCCAGAGATTAAACATGTATTTAATTTTCTCCTAATTTTGTATGGTGGAGCTTCACTTCCTTAACACTTTAATTCTTCTGGAATTTATTTGGGTGTTAAGTCTAGGTTTAAATTGCTCTCTTCCAAACAACTAACCAATTATCCAAGCACCATGTCCTTCCAGCATCGTTAATGAGTAATCTTTATGTTTCCCACTGCCTCTGTCAGCTAATGTTGCAATAATGCTGCATAATAAACCAATGCAAAACTCAGAGGCATATAACAAGAAGAATTTACTTCTTGCTTATACTGTGCAGGAAGTCTGAGTTTCAGTGATATAGGCTGGGTTGGGCTGGATTGATTTCCAAACTGGGTGTGGAGTCTAGGTCTGTTTCACGTGTTTTTTGTCCTCTATAGATCAGCAGCTATAATGGTGAAAGTCATGAACACAGAAACCAAGCTCAGCTGCAATAGCACATTCAAGACTTCTGCTTGTATCATGTATACTAGCCTTCCATTGGTTAAAGTAATACACAAGGCCAAGCCCAACATCAGTGGGATGGGGACATTTATTTCATCTCCATTGGAAAGATGCTTAGTCACATGTGGAAGGGTGTGTTTACAAGAAGAGAAGTACACTTGAGAACTGAAATACAATGGACTACACCCTGAAACAGCTTTCAGTAAACTAGGTTATATTAAGATAAAGAAAGAACAAAATCTAGAAGGGAATCAAAAGTCAAGGGAGGTAATTTTTGTTTTTGTTGAAGTCAGGGAGATACTTGAGGTCTCTTTTGTTGTTGTTAGGTGTCCTCGAATCAGTTTTGACTCATGGGGACTCCATGCACAACAGAACAAAACACTGCCTGCTCATCTTGTGCCATCCTCACAATTGTGATGTGTGAGCTCTTTGTTGCAGCCACGTGTCAATGTATCTTGTTCGGTATCTTCCTTTGGCACTCTATTTTACCAAGCATGATGTCCTTTTCCAGAGATTGGTCCCTCCTGATAACATGTCCACAGTATATGAAATGAAGTCTTCCCATCCTAACTTCTAAGAGGCATTCTGGCTGTACTTCCTCCAAAACATATTTGTTTGTTTGTTTTTCTGGTAATCCATGGTTCTGACATAATTTATATGCATCGATCCTTCTCTTATTGCTGTTATTAAGTGCTATCAAGTCAGTTCCGACTCATAGTGACCCTATATAGTGTTTCCAAGGAGCTTCTGGTAAGTTTGAATTACAGACCTTGTGGTTAGCAGTCCAGTGCTTATCCTATAACTCTACACCAGGACTCCAGTCTTCCTTATTCATTGTCCAGCTTTCACATTCATATGAAGCAATTGAAAATACCATGGCTTGGCTAGGTAGGTACACCTTAGTCCTCAAGGTGACATTTTTGCTCTTTACACTTTAAAGAGGTCTTGTGTCCTTTGCCTCACACCATATACAAAAATGAACTCAACATGGATTAAAGATCTAAATGTGAACCCAAAATTATGAAGATCATCAATGAAAAACTAGGGACAAACGTGAGGGCACTAATTCAGGGCATATACAGACGGCCACACATTTTGAAAAGTACACAAACAAAAATAGGCAAAATAGATGAGTGGGACATACTAAAAATTAAAAACTTGTGTTCATCAAAAGACTCACCAAGAGAGTAAAAAGGGAACCCACAGACTGGGAAAAAATCTTTTGCAACGACATGACGAATAAGGGACTCATTTCTAAAATATATAGGAAAATACTACACATCTACAAAAATAAGACTAATAACCCAATTAGGAAATGGGCACAGGACATGAACAGACACTTCACCA
>NW_006413722.1:5340-5908 GCF_000296735.1 Chrysochloris asiatica | reverse complement strand
GAATGGATGTTGGATTTTGTCAAATGACTTTTCTGCATCAATTAATATGATCATGTGGTTCTTTTCCTTTTTCTTATTTATATGGTGGATTACACTGATTGTTTTTCTAATGTTGAACCATTCTTCCATCCCTTTTATGAAACCCACTTGGTCATGATGTATTATTTTTTTGTTGTGGTGCTGGATTCTGTTGGCTATGTTTTTGTTGAGAATTGTTGCATCTATGTTCATGAGGGATATTGGTCTATAATTTTCTTTTTTAGTGATATCCTTCACTGGTTTTGGTATGAGGGTTTTGCTGGTTTTCATAAAAAGTATCAGGAAATTTTCCGTCCTCTTCTATATTCTAGAGTAATTTGAGTAGAAATGCTAGCAACTCTTCCCTGAATGTTTGGTAGAACTCACTCGTGAAGCCATCTGGGTTTGGACTTCTTTTGGTTGGGAGTTTTTTGATGACCTGATCAATTTCTTCATTAGTTATAGGTCTGTTCAGGTTTTCTACTTCACTCTGTGTAAGACTAGGTAGGTCATGTTTTTCTAAAAATGTACCAATCTCTTCTAAGTTTTC
>NW_006413722.1:3756-4215 GCF_000296735.1 Chrysochloris asiatica | reverse complement strand
GGACAATCTCTTTGATATACCATGTGAGTAAAGTTTTGCTAAAGGTAATACAGAAACAGCTACTATCATATATTGACATAGAACTTCCAGAGGTTCAAGCCGGATTCAGAAGAGGGCTTGGAACAAGGAATATTATTGCTGATGTCCAATTAGTCTTGGCTGAAAACAGAGAATATCAGAAAGATGTTTACCTGTGTTTTACTGACTATACAAAAGCGTTTGATTGTATGGATCATGACAAGCTATGGACAACATTGAAAAGTATGAGTATTCCAGAACACTTAATTGTGCTCATGAGGAATCTGTACCTGGACCAAGCAGCAATTGTTCAAACAGAACATGAGACACTGGATGTTTAAAATTAAAAAAGGTATATGACAATGTTGTATTCA
This sequence comes from Chrysochloris asiatica, assembly GCF_000296735.1. NCBI lineage: Eukaryota > Metazoa > Chordata > Mammalia > Afrosoricida > Chrysochloridae > Chrysochloris > Chrysochloris asiatica. Next base: position 3,823 of record NW_006413722.1, on the reverse strand, counting down.
TTCACCATACTTATTCCACCTGTAGGCTGAGTAAATAATACGAGAAGCTGGGTTATATGAAGAAAAA
>NW_006413722.1:0-681 GCF_000296735.1 Chrysochloris asiatica | reverse complement strand
GTATTTGTATTGTTTCTAATTTCTCATATATATTGGCAGATTGTTCTTGTAGTGTTTTCCTGAATTCCTTTAAAGTTTTTCTATCTATGTTCTCTTTGCTTTTATCGCTCTTTCTCTCTATCCACTGAAGGTAACTAAATACCATTCTTTTGCTTTGTTTCTCAAGTAGTTCTGATTCCATTTCTAGTATGATATTTTCTGACACTGTAATTTGGTCACTTGTTTGAGGTATTCTGTCTTGTTTCTTTGTGAAAGCTGAAATTATCTGTTTTCTCTGAGACACTGGGGTGGTACTATATTTTTATTTAATTGATAATTGTGTGTTGTTGTGTTCTTAGGCACTCACCAGCTGTCTCCTGGTGGAAGTACTAGAGACTGGAAGTAAGAATCTAGTTCTCTGTTTGCTATTTGTGCAATGTGGTTCAGGGTGGATTCACATACTTCCAGAAGTAGAGATACTCATAGTGACTGACCATAGGTAGACCCAAGGTTGAACAGGAGAGGATGCCACTGGCCAGACAGACCACATCACCAACTACCAGGAGAGCAAGGGAACAAGGGAGAGCTCCAACCCTTGCCTCCAACTTCCAATTATGTCCTGTGCTGCAGGCTGCTAGTTCAATAGCTGCTTGCAAATGCTCAAGATGTCCACAATGCTCCATGTCAGCTGACAGACTGCCT
>NW_006413721.1:0-6557 GCF_000296735.1 Chrysochloris asiatica | reverse complement strand
CATCAGAAACCACATGGGTGATGTCACAACGGAACCAAAGGAAATCAAAAGGATAATAACGGAACACTATGAAGAGTTGTACTCCAACAAATTTGAAAACTTAGAAGAGATGGATACATTTTTAGATAAACACGACCTACCTAAATTTACACAGAGTGAAGTAGAAAACCTGAACAGATCCATAACAAAAGAAGAAATAGATCAGGTCATCAAAAGACTCAGAACCAAAACAAGTCCATACCCAGATGGTTTCACTGGTGAATTCTACCAAGCATTCAGGGAAGAGCTGTCACCAATTCTACTCAAATTATTCCAGAAGATAGAGGAGGATGGAAAACTTCCTAATACATTTTATGAAGCAAGCATAACCATATCAAAATCAGGGAAGGACGTCACTAACAAAGAAAATTATAGACCAATATCCCTCATGAACATAGATGCAAAAATTCTCAACAAAATCCTAGTCAACAGAATCCAGAAGCACATCAAAATGATAATACATCATGATCAAGTGGGATTCATATCAGGGATGCAAGGATGGTTCAACATTAGAAAAACGATCAATGTAATCCACCATATAAATAAGAAAAAAGAAAAGAACCACATGGTCCTATCGATTGCTGCAGAAAAGGCATTTGACAAAATCCAACATCCATTCCTGATAAAAAACACTCAACAAAATAGGAATTGAAGGGAAATTCCTCAACATAATTAAAAGCAGATATACAAAACCAAAATGGCAATTTGGACATCCAGAAAGGACTCATCATGTTCTTTTTAAATGTTCTTTGATTTTGGGAAATAAAAAGAAGGCTTAAGGGGCAAGTTCAGGGCTGTACTGTAGGTCAGCCTTCACTACCTTCCAAGAATAAGTAGGTACATTGATGTGATGACAAACAAATCCTAGGTGTATATTTCCTGACGGTTTTTTTTTCAATGCTGTTTCCAATTTTCTTAAAACTTCTTTGCAATAAGCTCTTGTGATTGTCCTGTGTATTTCAAAAAAAACTCTGTTAAGATGACCCCTTCCCAAAAAATAGTCACCATAACCTTCTGAGCTGACTTGTATGCTTTGAACTTAACTTGCTCAGCAGATCTCCTTGGAAGCCCTGTTATGTTTGGACGTTTGTTTTCCAGGCACCCTAATAAGCGTATGATAAGTGTATTATTGAAAGAACCTGTCTGCCATTCACTAAGCACAGAGATATGTTTTAACACATTTTGTTTAGAATAAACCTACATATCTATGAACTGGAACACTAATGGTGGTAGTGGTTTACGCCAGTGAGTCAGTTCTGACCCACAGTGGCCCTGTATCAAGTTTCCAAGGCTGCGAATCTTTACAGGAGCAGAATGCCCAGCTTGGAATCCACTACGCCATGAGAGTGCCTTGGAATCCTAGTAGCAATACTTTTTGACTTACCCTCGTACAAGTTTTTCACAGGTCCAGGCCTTTTTTGATCGATTTGGACTACCTAAATAAGTATTTTAAGGTAGCAGAAAATGTTGCTTTGGACTAAAAAGAATCAGACTCTCTAACCTCTCACTTTCCCATACAACTATAACTTTGAGCAAAGTCTATCTCTGAACCTGAGTTTTCCAAGTGGCTAGTTAGATGAGTTCATATGTGCAAACAATGCACAATTTCTTATATAAGCAGTTGCTTGAGAATAACTCAGTATCCCCCCTCCCCCACCGCCCCAGATAGGATTCTGTTGGGTCAGACTCATGGCAACCTCATGTGTCTATTCCATGGGGCTTTCCTGACTGTAAACTTAAAAGAAGCAGATCTACCTGGCCTTTCTTTTCCAACTCTGCTGGGTAGGTCTGAACAACCTGCCTTTGGGTTAGTTATTGTTATTGTTAAGTGCCATCAAGTCGGTTCAGACCCATAGAGACCCTGTATAGGGTTTTCCAAAGCTGTAAATCTTTACTACCCCTGGAACCGCTGGTAGTTTCGAACAGCTGACCTTGAAGTTTGCAGCCCAACTCGTAACCACTATGCTACTTAGGTTAGCAGACTAGTGCAAACTGCACCACTCAAGGACCTCCCAATCAAAAAAATAAATAAATAAATCGACACTTAATTGCCATGGATTTGAATCCCAATTCATGGTGACTGTAAATGGAGCAGAACTGTTCCATACAGTTTTCAAGGCTGTAAATTTTTTACAAAATTGTAAAAGTTTGCAGCAAATTGCTGCATCTTTCTTTCTCAGAACAGCTGTTGGGTTCACATCACTGACCTTTCGGTTAGCATCTAAGCGCTTAAACACTGTGTCACCAGGGCTAATTAGACACCTAAAATTATCTCCTATAGTCCAGCATTTCATAGGAAACATAAGGGTCTATCCAGTACGTTGTTATTTTTTTAACAAGGACACCTCCCACCTCTAGTAATACGGTGAAAATACTTACACATTAAAACAACTGCCCCTCAAAAGAGTTTTCACTGTGTTTTTCCTTGGCAAGCCATAAGCCATGATGAATTATAACAGTCCAATTCCTTGCATAGGTGTCTGGTTTAATGACAGATAATCTGTTCACTTTGCCTGAAACAATTGCAACACACCAAATCAATTGCTTTCACGTGAATATTTACATAACCAGATAATAAAAAGATTCAGAAGAAGAACTGAAAACTAAATGTCAGGAAGTCTGTAATAAATACTCTTTTAGCCTGAAATCCTAAAGTAGAACTGTATTCTCTTTTATTTTCCATGAACTTATTTTATCACTTCTTGCCACCATGTAAGGAGAAAATTTCAGTTACGATCTGTCATCTTGAGACAGGTAATCGGTACTTTTGTCTTTTACTAAAGCTGCCAATCTAGCTCAAATGCTGCTTTACCAAAATGTTTCTGAGTATAGCAATGTTTAATAAACACAGAACTTCGCATCCCTCAGGTCTATTCCTTGATACAAACCTTCTAGGATTTTCTGTCATTCAAAAATATGAACTAAAAAACAGGCAAACTTTTCCCCACTTGCCCTCCCATTCACATTTGTGGGAGGCATTCTCTTTCCTGGATGCACAGATCCTGGCAGAAACCAGCGAGGTGGAACGCCAGGCGCCTGCAGAGCCTGGGGCAAAAGGGCGGGCTCCTCCCTCCGCAACCTTCCCACGCCCGGGTCCCACCCTCCCTCTAACTCGCCCGAAACCCGAGGCGGGAGTGGGAAATCTAGCACAACCGGTCTGCCTGGCGTTGGGGGTGCGGGTCCCACGGGAGGGGGTGTCCTGCCAGCCCATCATACCGTGGAATTACCAGGGCTCGTGGATCTCCGCACGTCACGGTCCCCAGCGGAGGGAAGATAGAGTGAGCGCCCCGCTAGGCGCACATGGCCGTGCACACGCCGCGTACCCGCATTGCGGGCACACTCCTTTCCTTCTGGCTCCTGGCGCTGCCACGGAGCCCAAGGCCCGGGCGATCCCCCGTGACGCGTGGCCCTCAATAAAGGGCTTTGTGGTGCCAGCCTGACCGGCCCCGCCCGACAGGGGGCGGAGGAGAAGGATGGGGTCCGCCCTGGACAGGGGTACTACGGCTACAACCCTGGAAGGGCACAGCTTAGAAAACAAAGGAGCAGGGTAGATGTACACTAGGCTTGTCGCTGAACACACTTTTCAAAGTAAGGAGGTTGTAAAGAAGCAATTGGTGGAATTCGTTTTTTTTAAGACTCAACAAAGCATTTAAAGAAAGATGCTTACTTTGACTGTGTTAACTGAATTCTTATCTGACCATATGAGAAGCAGACACATTATTGTTTAGAGCTTTTAAACACTGAAGCTCAAAACCCATATTAATACTTTGTATGTATTAACAGAAACAATAAGACAGGATCCATAACATTGGCTCGATGGACCAATTTCTAACGTCATTAGACTATGGTGGTTACAGAGGAAAGGGATCCTTAGCCTTAATACAAATCTTGCTAAGTCTAATCCAGTGGGTTCTCACTCAAAGCAACCATGCATAGGGTGTCTGAAGAGCAGCTGGTGGGTTTGAACCACAGGCCTTACAGTTAGCAGTCCAGTGCTTATCCTACAACACCACACCAGAATTCCAATATGAATCTAGATTTTGAATCTACAGGAAACAGCACCTGTTGCAAGCACTGAGACTGTACACCTGTCCCAACACCTGACATCCATCTTTTAGGTAACTCTTAACTTGATAAGCAAGGAACTCTAGTAGCATGGTGGTTACGAATTGGGCTGTGAACCTTAAGGTTAGCAGTTCGAAACTACCAGCTGTTCCATGGGAGAAAGATGAGGCTTTCTGCTCCTGTAAAGATTTATAGGCTCGGAAGCCCTGTACAGGGTCGCTATGAGTTAGAACCAACTCATCAACACTTAACAAAAATAATAAGCTATAAAGTCTGTTCGGTTAGCACTCCCCTGCTTATCTTACAGGGTGACACTAGGACTACGATATTGTTGTTGTTGTTGTTGTTAGGTGCCATCGAGTCGGTACTGACTCATAGCAACCCTATGCACAACAGAACAAAACACCGCCTGATCCTGGGCCAATCTCACAAGTGTTGCCTCGCTTGAGCCCATGGATGCTGCCATTTTGCCAATCCATTGATGTTTACGTGTACCATTTCATTTTTGACAATTTCCAATTTTCCTAGATTCATACTTTGTACATTCTATGTTATTTTCAATAACCTTATATGCAGGAAGATCGTAGAATTGATGTCTGTGAATTATGGTGTTGGAGGAGAATATTGAAAGTGCTATGGGCTGCCAAAAGAATCAATAGATCTGTTTTGGAACAAGGGCAGCCAGAGTGCTCCTTGAAGGTCAAGATGACCAAACTTCGTCTCTCATACTTTGGACATATTGTCATGAGGGACCAGTCACTAGAGAAGGATATCATGTTTGGTAAGGTGGAGGGTCAGAGGAAAAGAGGAAGACCTCCAGCAAGATGGATTGGCCAAGTGGTAGAATCGATGGACTCAAGCGTAGAAACAATAGTGAGGTTGGTCCAGGATCAGGCTATGCATAAGGTCACTATGGGTCAGTACCGACTCAATGGCACCTAACAACAACAACAACACATTCTATGTTCCGATTACTAATGGATGTTTACAGCTGTTTCTCTTCATTTTGAGTTGTGCCCCATTAGCAAATGAAGGTCCCACAGGCTTTTCTCCCACAAGCTTTACTCCATTTGCGTCATCACAGTCAACTCTACTTTGAGGAGGTAGCTCTTCCCCAGTTGCATTTTGAGTGACTTCCAACCTGAGGGGCTCATTTTCCAGCACTATATCTGACTGTTTCTCTGCTATTCATAAGGTTTTCAGTGACTAAATATTCAGAAGTAGTTCATCACTCCTTCTTCCTATTTTGTCTTCGTCTGGAAGCTCATCTGAAACCTATCCATCATGGGTGACCCTGATGGTATTTAAAATACCTGTGGCATAGCTTCCAGAATTACAGCAACTCACAAGCCACTACAGTACGACAAACTGACAGATGAGTGGTGGAGGACTTGGATTATCATCAGCTCAAAAATACAAATCAAGCTTGTTAACATTATGGTACTTACTACATGAAATTGTCTTTGCTTTCACTGATGAAAATTGGTCTATAATGTGCACAAGATCTTTACCCCCCACTCCCCAGTTTCTTTTTCTATGGTTATTATAGCAAGAACACAGACTCTCAAATATGAAAGTATTAGTTGTAACTTGCTGGCAATGGAAACTGTAGTAGTTAATTGAAACTGCTCAGTGGGGTCACTCTTCAAGTGGCGCCCAGGGCACCTGTCATACTTGCCGGACCTTAGATGATGGTTTCTGTCACCAGTTAACACCGAGTCAAAAGAGCTTACATTTCCATTTTATGTTAGTGTTTTGAAGTCAGAACTGGTTTGGAATTCTAGTTTTGCCACATACTAACTTTCAGATCATGATCCCCATAACTTCTTTAGACCTTGACTTCTTCCTCTGAAAAAAGGATAATGCTGTAAGAGTGTATGTTGCAGGGTTGTTTTGAGAACTCCAGCTGTTGTCGTTGTTGCTACTAAGTGCCGTTCAATCACTTCCAACTCATAAGCAGTCCTGTCTTTAGGATTTCTGAGGTTCTTAATCTTTGCAGGAGCAGAAGGCATTATCTTCTGAGGAGTGACTGCTGGGTTCATACTGCCAACCTTGTGATTCTCAGGCCAATGCTTATTCTATGGAGTTAACTCACTCTCCGAGGATTATAGATAATGTCTGTAAATTCAATGCTACATGGTAAGTGCCTGATTAATCAAATTTTTGAGCTTAGAAGTAATCTCATAAGGGAATATGCTATCAGTGGTTTAAGTCCACCCAAAGGTGCTTCAAAAGAGCAGATCTGGTTACCAGCTTTAAAATATCAGCCTTTGACTACAGTGGTCAAAACAGCTTGGTACTAGTACAATGAAAGGTACATAGATCTATGGAACAGAATCAAGAATCCAGAAATTAATGCATCTATATACATCCAACTGATTTGACAAAACACCTAAATATATCGCATGGGGAGGTGATAGTCTCTAACAGATGGTGCTGGCAGAACTGGAAAA
>NW_006413720.1:5852-6391 GCF_000296735.1 Chrysochloris asiatica | reverse complement strand
GCTGAAACTAAGAGGACTTAAAATACTTAATGAGGAAGATCAAATACCACAGGCTTCAGTACGGGTTGTGTCTCAATGTCAAGAAAACACAAATCATCACCAATTGACCAGTAAAGTGATAATGATAAATTGAGAAAAGTTTGAAGCTTTCAGAGACTTCGTTTTGCTTGGATTCACCAACACTCATGGAAGAAGCAATCAAGAAACCAAATGACTCATTGCATTAGGTTAATCAGCTGTACAAGACTTCTTTACCCCATTGACCTATGTTGCGGACAGTGTAAGACTAGTCAGAGGTTTGAGGCCCTATAGGGCCGAGGGTAACAAATGAGGCCTCTGGTAGTTAATAGCAAATTGTCTTTCATCTTAATATTCAGTTATATGTATTAATTTAATACACGGAGCCTTTGATAATCCACAGATAAATGTAATATTTTCCTAAAGCCTAAGACTAAAGATTGCAAGGTCAAGACTTTCTCCAAAAGGATTAACTAAAAATATGTTAGCTACTTCTCGGTTCTTTGTTCTATAGACAAAGA
>NW_006413720.1:2684-3277 GCF_000296735.1 Chrysochloris asiatica | reverse complement strand
ACCTCTGAATTCACATTAAATTCACATTAAATCTGCAGCTCTATGTCAATCACTGCTGTGATAATTTATGAATTATGTTCTCTAAATTTGATTAACATATGATATTAATACTACTGATGCATTTGTTATGGTGTTGGAGAATATTGAAAGTGCCATGGGTTGCCAAAGGAACAAATATCTCTGTTTTGGAAGAAGTGCAGCCAGAGTGCTCCTTGGAGGCTAGGATGGTCAACTTTGTCTCTCATACTTCAGACATATTATCAGGAGGGACCAGTTGCTGGAGAAAGATATAATGTTTGGCAAGGTGGAGGGTCAGAGAAAAAAAGGAAGACCCCCAGTGAGATGGATTGGCACAGTGGCAACATTAATGGCCTTAAGCATGGCAACAATTGTGAGGTTGGCCTAGGACTGGGCAGTGTTTTGTTCCGCTGTGCATAGCATCTCAACATGATGGCACCTAACAGCAACAAAGGGTAATTACATTCAATCTGGGCTTATCTCATCTCATATAAGGGTGATGACATTATGTTAACTCTCTTCTTGGGGATTGTTGTTGTTATGAAGTGCCATCAAATCGTATTGACTCATGACTC
>NW_006413720.1:0-214 GCF_000296735.1 Chrysochloris asiatica | reverse complement strand
TTTTAAATTAAAATAAAAGTAATATCATTTAAAATTGCATTAAAATGTAAAATTTCTATGGATAAATTTGAGAACAAGAGGAGTCAACTGTATACTGGAAACTTTAAAACCTTGCTGAGAGAAAGTGAAGAGCATCTAAATAAATGCAGTGATAGAGCAGGGATCAGAAGATTAACTATCATTAAAATGTCAATTTTCTCCAAAAGTATAACCC
>NW_006413719.1:5516-6491 GCF_000296735.1 Chrysochloris asiatica | reverse complement strand
TGCTGTCGAGTTGGTTGCAACCCTGTATAGTGTTTCCAAAGAGTGACTGGTGAGCTTGAACTGCCGACCCTGCAGTTCTAGCAACTTTGCTGTCCAGCGCATTAACCCACAACACCACAGCAGGACTCTGAAAAGAGAATATGGGTTCTGTGAAAAACAGTTTGGTGGTTCTTAAAAAGTTAAACTCATATTACCATGTGACTCTGCAATTCCACATCTAAGAATATACCAGCAAGAGTTGAAATCAATGACTCAAATAGATACTTATATAGCAATATTGATTGCAGAACTATTCACAATAGCCAAAAGTGGAAAAAACAGTGCCTATCAACAGATAAATGGATAAATAAAATGCAACATATATATACAATGGAATAATATTCAGCCTTAAAGAGAAATGATGTACTAATAAATGTTACTACATGGATGAACTTTGGAATAATAATGCCAAGTAAAACAGATAAAACATAAAATTAGGACTGTGAACTTGCATTTCTACCCCTGATACACTGATTCAGAATCTACATTTTAACAAGATACCCTGATAATTTTATAGATTCCCAGATGCAAAGCCCAGCACAAAAAGATGAATATTATCTGATTCCCTTCATATATGAAATATCTAGAATAGGCCTATACAAAATAACCATAATATATTAGTGGTTTCAGGAACTGGGGAAAAGAAGAATTGGGTGCTATTGTTAATAGGGTAGTGAATTTCTATTTGTGTTGATTAAAAACTTTGGAAATGTAGATTGGTGATAGTTGCACAACATGGCAAATGTAACTGATGTCACTTAATTTTACACTTAAAAATACTTGAAATAGAAACATTTTTGTTGTATAAAAAATTTAAAAATAAACCAGGTTGTCATCAAAAATATTGACAGGAAGTTGCTTATCTTGTATTGTTATACTAAATGTTGTTGTTGTTGTCTGCTGTGGAGTCGGTTCCAACTCATAGTGACCCTGTAC
>NW_006413719.1:0-3501 GCF_000296735.1 Chrysochloris asiatica | reverse complement strand
TTTTCCTTCTTTCTTGTCTTCTCAATGACTTTTTGCTATCTTCATGTCTGATGTTCTTGATGTCATCCCACAACTCTTCTGGTCTTTGGTCTTTAGTGCTTAATGTATCAAATCTGTTCTTCTGATGATCTTTAAATTCAGGTGGGATATATTCAAGGTCATATTTTGGCTCTCATGGACTTGTTATTCATTTTCTTCAGCTTCAGTTTAAATTTGCATATGAGTAATTGATGGTCTGTTCCACAGTCTCCCCCTGGCCTTGTTTCACTGATGATATGGAGTTTTTCCATCATGTCTTTCCACAGATGTAGTCAATCTGACTTTTACGTATTCCATCTTGTGAGGCCCATGTGTATACTTGTCTCTTATGCTGTCTTAAGAAGGTATTTGAAATGAACAAATAATTGGTTTTGCAGAATTCTATCATGCATTCTCCAGTATCATTTCTATCCCCAAGGCCATATTTTCCCACTACTGATCCTTTCTCTTTGCTCCCAATCTTTGCATTCCAATGCCAGTAATGATCAATACATCTTTATTGCATGTTTGATCAATTTCAGATTAAAGAAGTTGGTTGAAATCTTCTATTTCATCCTCATTGGCTTTAGTGGCCGATGCATAAATTTGAATAATAGTGGTATTAACTGGTCTTCCCTATAGGCACATGGATATTATCCTATCACAGACAGCGTTGTACCTCATGAATGATCTGGATATGTTCTTTCTGATAATGAATGCATCACCATTCCTCTTCAATTTGTCATTCCTGGCATAGTAAACCATGTGGTTGTCAGATTCAAAATGGCCAATACCAGTCCATTTCCACTCACTAACGCCTAACATATCGATGTTTATGCATTCCATTTCATTGTTGATACCTTCACATTTTCCCAGATTCATACTGCGTTTAACCCATGTTCTGATTTTCAATGGATATTTACAGCTGTTTCTCTTCATTTTCAGTTTTACCCCATCAGCAAATAAAGGTCCCACGGGCTTTTCTCCATTCACATTATCACAGTCAACTGTACTTTGAAGTGGCAGCTTTTCCCCAGCTACCTTTTGAGTGTCTTCCAACCTGAGGGGCTCATATTCCGACACCATATCTGACAGTGTTTCTCTGTTATTTGTAGGGTTTTCAGTGACTTCAGAAGTAGTTCATCATTCTTTTTTCCTAGTCTGTCTTTGTCTGGAAGCTCATCCTCCATGGGTGACTCTGCTGGTATTTAAAATACCAATGGCATAGCTTTCAGAATCACAAAAACTCACAAGCCACCACAATACTTCAAAATGACAGATGAGTCATGGCTAATTGGTTTTAAGTGGAAATTGTCACTTTAACTTTCGAGGAGATCTGTGTACATGCATAATAGAACCCTCCAAGGGTAAGTGTGTGGTGTCCACTCACTCAGGCATCCCCTTTAGTCACCAGAATAGAGGTGCACAGACAGCGAGAGACCAATGAACAGGTACCAATAATAATAATAATAATGTCCACATCTGTATCTCCATGGTACTGTCAGGCGTCTGTGGCTGTTCTGATCCTTCCCCTGCTTGGTCTTTCCCAAGATGACTACTCCAGGAGCAGTGAGTATCTTGAATTAGAAAGCAATGTGTTTCTTGATTCTGCTACAAATTCCCCCAGCTGAAAGCCTTCCAAACGTCTAAATATTCCTTTATATGTGGTTTAGAGTTCTAGCACCATCCCCTGAGCCTGCTTGGTCCAGTATTCTGTATTGTTGCTGATTGAGCGCCTCACTACACGTCTATCCGATCAGCCATCTTGTAGTTTTGTCATTTTGTAGTTACTCAGAGGGAATGGAAAAGTTTTCATGGCTACAGAGGAGACACATGTTAACATGAGTGACAGGACAGGCAATATACAACAAGAGAGACATTAGCAGAGAAAAGATGAAGGTAGTGAGAGGCACAGGGAGGAATGCAATAGTCAAAGTGAATAGACGTAAGTACTGCTAACTGTTGGTACATGGAGGGGATTGCAATCATGGCAATGAAGAAAGTGTATGTGAAACTGATGATCAACTCTGTAAAACTTCACTCAATTTATCATAAAACATTTAACAAATAAAAGAAACCCTATGGGGGGGGCAGTTCTACTATGTCTTGTGTTGTCTTTATGAATCAGAATTAAAAAAAATAATAATAATTTCTGAATCCAAGTGTCTTTGCAATCAGAATGCTTACTACATGTATGGTATAAAAACCTCAAACAAAGAATCTAATTTAGTAACATTTGACTGGTATCGTAGGTACCTGGCAGAAGAAAGCCTAATTCTACGAAAAGGATCTCATCTTCATTCTAAATTTCAAAGTGTTTGATGAATAAACATCAATAATACAAATTTGTATACTTTATATAAGTATAAAACATAGTCAAACATAAAAGGAAGATAAGGTATATTAGTAGAGACATATGGCATAGTCACACAGGAGAGTTCTAATAGTAATTTTCAAATTTTGAATAAATTAAAAGAATAGATATATAAAAATAAACAATGAAATTATAAAACTAAAGTGTTAGGTGCTAGCAATTCAATTCCTACTCATAGCAACCCTAAGTACAACAGAGTGAAAAACTGCCCAGTCCTGTGCCATCTTCACAGTTGTCATATTTGAGAATATTGTTGCAACCACTGTGTCAAATCATCGTGTTAAAGCTCTTCCTACTTCCGGTTTGCCAGGGCGGCCAGACGGTGTGAGTAAGTGGGGGCTCCGGGATCGGGGTGGGGGAAACGGGGGGGAAAGCTCGCGAGTTGACCCTCCCAGGTGGGAATTCACAGTCTCACGGCCTGCGTAAATCTTAGTGCGCCAGAGCCTTAGACCTGCTTCTTTGAGAAATCACGGTTCAAGGAATTACAGGCTTTTTTAAAAGGGCATCCCCAGCTCCTTTGGGCTTGGGGGGGCGGGGCGGGAACCAGCTCGTGTGGAGCCTCCAGTGACTGGGAGACCCAAACAGGGAGAACCACTGGTGACACCTACCCCAAGGGGGGATCTCTGCGCATACAGTGGACAGAGGAAAGTTAGCTTAGGAGAGGAAAAAGAAAAACAAACAAACAAAAAGCCCGCAGAAAAAAGTGAAGCGGCGACTGTCTGACGTCATCAGGTGTGGACTGTGCCTGCCTGAGCCACATCTGCCCTGCCCAATTGACCCGTGTGTTCCCGGGGCCCGCCGGGCGCATGCGCACACAGGCAAACAGCTACCAGCCTGCCTGAGCCGCATACCTCGGGCCTGCCAGACGCGCAAAAGCAAGCGACCCGCCCCCCACTGAACCGAGCAGTGTCCCTCAGCCCTGCCGGGTGTACGCCGGCAAACAGCTCACCTCACGCTCAACTGAACTGCGGAGCGCAGGGGCAGGCAGCCCACCTCCTGCAGCGAGCACCCACTGGGGAACCCCATTTGGGTCCCCCCTTTATTTTTATTATTATCTTTTATCTTAGAAGGTTCAGCAGGAGCCTCGACATGGCCCTGAGGGCTGGGGT
>NW_006413718.1:6440-7564 GCF_000296735.1 Chrysochloris asiatica | reverse complement strand
ATACACTCAGCATTTCTAAAGCTGAAAGAACTGAAGAAAAATATTCACGCCTTGAATTTCAATATTGAAGGGTTCTGTGGGCGAAATATTGAACAATGCTTCCATCATAAGAAGATGCAAGGAATACTTATAGTCACACTACCAAAAATAATTGGTCAAAGTTCAATCATTTCGAGAAGAAGCATATGATCAAGACCTGATGATAAAGAAGGAAGAAATCCAAGCTGCACTGAAAGCACCAGTGAAACACAAGTCTCCAAGAATTGACAGGATGCAAATTGAAATGGTTCAACAAACTGATGCACAACTGGACGAACTCACGCATCTTTGGCAAGAAATTTGGAAGACAGTTACCTGGCCACTTGATTGGAAGAGATCCATATCTGTGCCCATTCCAAAGAGGGGTGAGCCAACAGAATGCAGAAATCATCAACAATATCATTAATATAACATATAAGTGAATTTTTGCTGACAATTATTCAAAAATTATTGCAGCAGGGTGCTGCAAGAAACTCAAGCCGGATTCAGAAGAGGATGTGGAATGAGGGATATCATTGCTGATGTCAGATGGGTCTTGACTAAAAGCAAATACCAGAAAGATTCTTTGCGCTTTATTGACTATCGACTATACAATGGCATTTGACTGTGTAGATCATAACAAACTATGGATAATATTGTGAAGAATGGGTATTCCAGAACACTTAATCGTGCTCATGAGGAACCTGTACATATACCAAGAAGCAGTGGTTTAAACAGAACAAGGGGTTAGTGAATGGTGTATAATCTGGAAAGGTGTGTGTCAGGGTTATAGCCAACATGAGATTGAATATGAAATTTGTATTCAATCTATATGTTGAACAAATAATCAGAGAAGATGGATTATATGAAGAAGAACATGGCATCAAGATTGGAGGCAGACTCATTAATAACCTGTGATAGGCAGATGATAAAATCTTGCTTGCTGAAAAGAAAGAGGACTTGAACTACTTACTGATGAAGATCTAAGACTACAAGCTTCAGTCTGCTTTGCCCCTTAATGTAAAGAAAATGAAAATCCTCACAATTGGACCAATAAATAATGTCATGATAAATTGAAGTTTCAAAGACTTCAATTTGCTTGGATC
>NW_006413718.1:3559-4610 GCF_000296735.1 Chrysochloris asiatica | reverse complement strand
TCACATGCATATGAGGCTATTGAAAATACCATGGCTTGGGCCAGGTGCACTTTGGTCCTCAAAGTGACATCTTTGCTCTTTAATACTTTAAAGAGGTCTTTCTGGGATCTTAAAAGCTCATGAGTAGCCAACTAAGGTGCAATTATTGGTCTTGTCCTGTCCAGAGGAAAGAAAAGTGATAAAAGGTGAAAACACTTGGAAACAATTAGGCCAATGGACTAATGGACCACGTGAACATCAATCTCCATTATCCTGAGACCAGAAGTAAACACTGCCCAACTACCACTACCAATTGCTCTGAAGCGTATCACATTAGAAGGCCCAGGATAGAGTGGGAGAAAACGTGGAACAAAACTCAAAATCATAAAAAAAAGACCATGCTTACTGGTCAGATAGAGACAGGTAGAACCACAAGACTATAGCCCATGGTCAATCTTCAGGTCTAGACCTGAACTCACCACAGTGGCTCAATTTTCAGCCAAACAAAAATAGGTCTACTGGGGGGACAACAACACTAGTGAGATACACACACCATAGAATGGTCAACCATTCCAGATTTCATGATCAAAAGGGCAGCATTTACTTGAGAAACAAATTCATAAGGGTGGGGAAAGAAGGAAGAATGGAAACCAAAACACAGGGAGGAAGCAGGATAAGTAATGCTATACTAAGGGATTGCAATCGAGAAGAAAAAAAGTGTAGGATTTGTTGACTGTGAAATTGATGATCTATCTGCTCTGTAAACTTTCACTCAATTCACAATTTAAAAATGTTTTAAAAAAGAAAGATATTTTGCAGCAATTTGCCCAATACAGTAGGTCATTTGATATCTTGAATGCAACTTCCATGAGCATTGATTATGGATCCAAGTAAAATGAAACCATTGCCAACTTCAATCGTTTCTCTCTTTATCATGCTGTGATTTATTGGCTCAGTTTTAAGGATTTTTGTTTTCTTTACACTGAAATGCAATCAATACTGAAGGCTGCAGTTTTGATCTTCATCAACAAGAGATGAGAGTTGAATTGCCCACTAAAATCTTCGTTAAAAA
>NW_006413718.1:0-519 GCF_000296735.1 Chrysochloris asiatica | reverse complement strand
ATTCCATCAATTGCTGGTGCTTTGTTCTTTGCCAATTCCTTCAATGCACCTTGGACTTCCTCCTTCAGTATCATTGGCTCTTGATCATATGTTACCTCTTAAAACAGTTGAACATTAACTGATTCATTTTGGTACAAGGACTCTGTGTATTCCTTCCATCTTCTCTTGATGCTTTCTGCATCATCCAATAATTTGCCCAGAGAATCCTTCATTAATGAAAGTCAAGGCTTGAATTTTTTCTTCAGTTCCCCCAGCTTAAGAAATGCTAAACGTGTTCTTCCTTTTTGGTTTTCTGACTCCAGATCTTTGCACATTTTGCTATAATATTTCACTTTATCTTCTCAAGCTGACCTTTGAAATTTTCTGTTCATCTCTTGTACCTCCTCATTTCTTCCATTTGCTTTAGCATCTCAACTGTGGAGAGCAAGTTTCAGTGTCTCTTCTGACATCCATTTTGACCTTTTCCTTCTTTCTTGTCTTCTTAATGACTTTTTGCTTTCTTCCTGTTTGATGTTCTTG
>NW_006413717.1:5278-6639 GCF_000296735.1 Chrysochloris asiatica | reverse complement strand
AAGATGACCACTCAAGACTCTCAGGATCAGCAAGGAAGCCTTTATTAGCTGGCCAGCGACTACAGTCTCCCTAAAAGCGGGAATGAATGCAGCCCCGACCCAATTTTTCAATGAGTATTTATACATAGGCAGTGTGACATTATCTTGCACAAACCAGGGATAAGGTATATGCATAAGCCATTAGGTTGGGGCTAGGTGGTTCATCTGTTGGGACATCCGAGAGACCAGGGGTTGGATGTATGTGTAAGCTGTTTGACAGAAGCAAAAATAAGCTACGGTTAGGAGGGGGAGGGGAGGCGCAGCTGAGAAAGTTCTTACTTAAAACTTTTTCACTCAGGCAGGACTTAAACATGTAGGTGCTACTCAAGATTCAAAAATGGAGTCAGTTGGTGTAACTTTACAACAGGACCAGACAGTGCTTCATTCTGTTGCGTATGGGGATGCTGAGAGTTGGAATCAACTTGATGGTACCTAATATCAACAACAACAACAACATTTGAATATTCCTCAAAATATATTTTTTAAGTTAAAAAAAAAAAACAGGTTCCAAACAGTTTTAATTAATAGTGTACAAGTACAAATAGTATGGTACTCTTAGGATAAAATAAAATACTTTTAGAAGGAGATCAAAATATTAATAACATTGGTCTCGAAACTGGGTGCCTAGGGGTCAAAAAAGCCCACAACTTTGTTCTGCTCTAAACAAATATATTTCCTATTTACAAATAAATGCATAAATAAAAAATTTTAAAGCAGCTAAGGACTCAACAACTGGACAAAACTTTGGCAGTTCAAACCCACCAAGAGGTACCTTGGAAGACAGGACTGACAATCTACTGCCAAAATAATTCTTAACATTGGGAAAAACACATCATTGTACATGACAGTGGGCTCTCAACATGAAGAAAACCAAAACGTGGCTTAATTTTGAGCAACAGACAGAGTTCAAGAAAAATACTTATTTTACCTTCAACACTCAGATTATTCTCCTTCCAGAGGAAAATCTAATGCCTTTTACTTGTTTACTTGTTTTAGGCCTCTTTAGTAGCTTTTTTTTGTTTCTCTCTGTGTTCCATTTCACTGTGTAACCTTGAGGGCAGAGTCCTTCAGATCTGAAATCCGGAACCTTGTAGAGTCTCACCTGGTACAGCCCAGTGGCCTGGGCAGAGCTGCTCAGGTGGAGAAAGGACTTTCATGTTTCACAAGCTACATTCCAGCTGGGCAGACTCAGCCTTTAGTGTGTTTGATTTCACTCCAGAAAAAAAAAAAAAAGCCTTGTTAAGATGCTCTGCAGGATCTTGGAGAAGCAGCCTCAGCAGGAGCCAGGGCGTTAGCGAAAACATTTTCCACTCTTTGTCCTT
>NW_006413717.1:2428-4083 GCF_000296735.1 Chrysochloris asiatica | reverse complement strand
CAGTGTAATGTGGTACCAGGTGGCATTTGTCTAGGGGCATCCTGGGGGTTGTAAGGAGATTATTTGTAGGGGAGGGGGACAGGAAGCGCTGGTTGAAGACTGATTCTCAAGACTGGGAGGGGACCTACAATCTGGCATTTCTCCTCTGGCAAGCATCAGCAGGGCCTCGGCACTTTTGCACTGTGCTTGACAAAGGTGCTGTGAGACCAGCCACCTTGTAAGGCTAAAATTGTTGTTGTTGTGAAGTGCCGTCGAGTTGGTTCTGACCCACAGCGACCCTGTATAGGGTTTCCGAGGGGTGAGCTTGAACTGCCGACCTTGCAGTTCAAATAACTTTGCAGTCTGGCGCATTAATCCACAGCACCACACCAGGACTCTGCCAAAACAGTAGCTAGTAGATAATTAAGGCTCAATAATATAAATCAGATTAAAGAAGTTCTCACATATACAAGTTTGATGATATAAAACCAGTCTCTCTGCTATCAACAATGGGGCAGTAGTGGTTTAATGGTAGGATTCATTGCACCTCAAGCATAGCCAACACCCTCTGTCAGGGAAGGCTTGAGTATTGCTATGATGCTGAATAAACTTCAGCAGTGTTTCCAGACTAAAGTGGACTAGAAATAAAGGCCTGGTCATCTATTTCCAAAAACCAGCCAATAAAAACCCTGTGGATCACAACAATGCGACCCACAACCAATTATGGAGATGGTGTTGGACCATTTAGCATTTGGTTTCATTCTGCTTAGGGTTGCCATAAGTCAGGGGGCTGATTCTATGGGAACTAACCACATACCTTCAAAGGAAACCTAATCCCATCAGAATTACATATATAGTAATACTATTATTTTGTGTGTCATGGTTTAATAGCACAAGGACCTCTTGGCTTCAGAAGATCTGGATTCAAGACTCAATTCTACCCACTTTAGTGTGTGTATGCGAGTATGTGGTGAAAAAATATATATGAAAACATTTGTCAAGCACTATTTACAATAGCAAAAAGATGGAGACAGTCATAGTGCCCATCAACTGAAGAATGGATAAACAAATTGTGGTACATACACACAATGGAATATTTTGCTACCTTGAAGAATAACAAGGAAGTGGCAAGCCACCGCATAACATGGATGAACCTTGAGGACATTATGTTGAGTGGAATTAGTCAGTCACAAAAAGAGAAATACTGTATAGGACCACTACTGTAAAAGACTAAGAAAAAGAACCCATACTACAGGGGGGTGGAGGGAATTCTTTGTTGATTGCTGGGAAGTTGGGGTGGTGAGGGGAGGGAGGGAAGGTGGGGCACAGGGCAGGGATTAGACACAGCAATGTTTGGGTGCTGGGGAGGGGGGCAATATACAAGTAGGGAGAGGGGAATGGAAGAACAAAGCAGATGGGAGAACAATTAGGCATGTTTAAATGGGCTAAGTGGGACAGTGGTAAAGAATGATGTATGCACAGCCTTGGAACTACAGGGCTCTGGGATACAGAGATTGAGACATGGTTGGAATGGGGAAAAGGGGAGAATAATGTTAAGATGTTTGGCTGTCTTTTGAATCTTGGTTTTCCTTGCATTATAATATAAAATAGACACTGGAGGGGGAGAGAAAAGAATAGTCAGAAACAACACCATAGAAAGCTTGTAAGTCTGTCTT
>NW_006413717.1:0-528 GCF_000296735.1 Chrysochloris asiatica | reverse complement strand
AAGAGTTGTACTCCAACGAATTTGAGAACCTAGAACAAATGGATTCATTTTTAGAAAAACCCTATCTACCTAAATTAACACAGAATGAGCTAGAAAACTTGAATAGACCTATAACAAAAGAAGAAATTGATCAGGTCATCAAAACACTCTCAGCAAAAAAGTCCAAGCCCAGATGGCTTTACTGGTGAATTTTAATAAGCATTCAGAGAAGAGCTAGCACCAGCTTTACTCAAACTATTCCAGGATACAGGAAAGGATGGAAAACTTCCAAATATATTTTATGAGGTGAGCATAACCCTCATACCAAAATCAGGCAAGGACATGCCTAAAAAGAAGATTATAGACCAATATCCCTCATGATCATAGATAAAAAATTTCTCAACAAAATCCTAGCCAATAGAATTCAACAATATATCAAAAAAATAATACATCATGACCAAGTGGGATTCATTCCAAGGATGCAAGAATGGTTCAGTATTGAAAAAACAATTAACGTAATTCAGTATATAAATTAAAAAAAAAAAAAAA
>NW_006413716.1:7121-7776 GCF_000296735.1 Chrysochloris asiatica | reverse complement strand
ACTTGAAACATTTACTGATGAAGATCAAAAAGCACAGCCTTCGGTATGGATTACATCTCAATGTCAAGAAAACAAAAATCCTCACCATTGGACCAATAAACAACAGTCTTATCAACAGAGAAAAGATTGAAGTTATCAAGGATTTCATTCTTCTTGGATGAACTATCAACACTCACAGAAGCAGCAGTCAAGAGATTAGATGATGTATTTCATTAGGCAAATCTGCTACACAAGAACTTTTTAAGGGGTTGAAGAGCAAAGATGTCAGCTTGAAGACTAAAACGCGCCTGACTCAAGCCATGATATTTTCAATAACCTCATATGCATGCGAAAGCTGGACAGTGAATAAGGAAGACCATAGAAGAATTGATGCCTTTGAGTTATTGTATTGGAGGAGAATATTAAAAGTGCCATGAGAGAGAACAAACAAGATGGCAGATCGGGTCGAAGTGCAGTAAAGGAGCTCCGTCAGAAACAACACAGAATACCCGAACAAGCAGGCTCAGGGGATGGTCCCAGAACTCTGAACCACATATAAAGGAATATTTAGAAGGTTGGAAGGCCTACACCTGGGGTAATTTGTGGCAGAAGCAAGAAATCCATTGCTTTCTAATTCGAGATGCTCAGCTGCTCGAGGAGCTGCCATCTTGGGTGA
>NW_006413716.1:0-3566 GCF_000296735.1 Chrysochloris asiatica | reverse complement strand
ATCTGTGGATTTTCAAAGGCTCCAGTGTATTAATTTAATATATATACCTGAATATTAAGATGAAAGCAATTTTCCATTAACTGCCAGTGGCCTCATTTGTTACACTCAGCCCTAGAGGGCCTCGAACCTCTGACTAGTCTTACACGGTCTGCAACAGCCACCCTCCACCCTCACCGCTGGTGGATTCTTCTGCCACACATGCGCACAGATACTCAAACCAAGCGGAGGCCCTAAACTTTTAATATCTGTTTCCTTTTTGTTCTGCTTTTTTATCACAGGAAAAACTAGGAGAAGGCTGAAGGGAGAGAAAGAGAGCCAAAGGTTGGATTGGGGCCTGAGGTTTAGCATAACAACCAACACTGGCATCTTGGAATCTCTCGGGCAGCTTTGAAGACAGGAACTTAGGACATTAAAGCCATACTGATATTAAGCTACAGATTGTTTTTCCCTTCTTTTTCTTCTCTCCTTCCTCTCCCTTTTCTGTGATTAGAGTCTTGTTTTGTTGGTGCTGCTTTTTTTTTTTCTCTCATTTTTTCCCCCACTGGTGTTGTTTTGCTGTTATATGCCCCCCACCCCTTCTGCCTTTGGAGAACACTTTGCCTCCCTATATTACACAAGAAGAGTCAGCAACTGCTGCCATATAACCAAGCTACAATCACACTCATTAAAACACTAAAACCCAGGCAAGAACCAATACCAACTACCATATACCAGGGAAACAGACAACACCTGTGAAAGTTATTCTGAGTTAAGCAATAAGAGTGTGAAAACAGAAGTCCACATCCTGATCACATCTTCCTGGAAGCAATCAGAAAGCATAACAAATTACCAAAACACATACTCAAGTATTAAGGCCACAGATAAATATTAAGCATGTCCAAAAAGCAAAAGCAGATGACCATATCAGCACATGTCCAGAAAAAAGATAAAATGTCTGAGACAAATGACCAAGAAGTAGACCTAGACTCCATTCTGGAAGGAGGGCAGGCCTTGGAAATGCCTGAGAAAGAATTCAGAAAAATTATTATAAAATGTTTCAAAATACTTTACAACGGAGTTCAGAAAAATAAGGAAGAAGTCAGGCAAGAGCTACAGGAACAATCAAATACGATAGATACAGTAATGGAAACAATTCAAAACCTACATAAAGAGGTCCAAACGACCATTAACAGAATTAGGGAACACTCTGAAAGGGCAGAGGAGTAGACTAGATGAGATGGAAGGCAGAATCCATGATCTGGAAGACAAATCCCTCAATACCACTAAGATAGAAGAACAAATACAAAAAAGGATAAACAATTCTAAGGAGGGTCTAAGATTCATGTTGGACAACATGACGAGGAATATCTTACAAATTAACGGCACTCCAGAACAAGAAGAATCACACAAGGACACAGAAGAAATAGTTGAAGAACTGCTGAAAGAAAAATTCTCTAACATCCTGAAAAGTGAAAAGATAAACATTCAAGAAGCTCAACGAATTCCAGGAAGGGTAGACCCCAAAAGAAAATCACCAAGGCATATCATAGTCAAGCTCTCCAAACTCAACAATAAGGATACACTTCTGAAAGCAGCCAGAGAAAACAAAAGTGTCACATACAAAGGCAAGCAAGTCAGATTAAGCTTAGATCTCTCAGGAGAATCCACACAAGTAAGAAGGCAATGGGGAGACATACATAAAACCTTGAAAGAAAAAAATTGCCAACCAAGAATCCATTATACAGCAAAACTATCAATCAAATATGATGGTATAATCAAATTTTCCAGGAGAAACAGAAGCTAAGGGATTTTACCAAAGCCAACCCTGCCCTACAAATCATCCTAAAGGGAGTTCTGTGGACTGAGAACCAACAATAATAGACAACAACCATAGATTGACATACGTGAAAGGACCTCCCTGAATTAAGTCAACAGCATGAAGAGTTGTTAATAGAGCAAAACTATAAGAAAAAACTCAGAGAATCTGGGAGATCAATCTATGACCAAAACAAGTACAACATAAAAGAAGGTAAACACGTAGGAACAGAGATCCAGATAGTGAGAAGGTCAGGCCAATTACAGGATACAATAGACTGCACTAAATGGAGAGAAAAGTTAATGGACTATGAGGCAACCTCAAAGAAAATGAACACTTCACAACATACCAAGAGAATGAAAATCCAAGAGGAACATGAAAACATTAAAACTATGAGGAAACTCTCAGGCAAGAACACAAAAATCGTGAACTCAACAAAGGAAGACAAACAGAACAAAGAAACAGCAGTACCACAAAACAAACAAACATAATGGCAACAATTAATCAATACTTATCGATAATTAAACTGAATGGAAATGGATAAAATGCACCTGATAAGAGACGGAGGGTGGCAGAATGGATAAGAAAACAAGATACTTCAATATACTGTCTGCAAGAGACACATCTCACACACAGAGAAAACAACACATTAGAAGTCAAAGGATGTAAAAAAATTTACCAAGCTAATTGCAATAAAAAGTGAACAGGAGTGGAAGTACTAATCTCTGATAAAATAAACATTAAGTCAGAAAACAGCATAATAGATAAAGATAGACATTATCTCATGATTATAGGAACAATTGAACAAGATGAAATAACCATAATAAACATCTATGATCCCAATGAAAGAACTCCAAAATATATACAACAAACTCTAACAGATTTGAAGAAAGAAATAAGATGAATCTACAATAACAATGGGTGATTTTAATACACCGCTTTCAAATACGGATAGAACAACAAGAAAGAAACTTGACAAAGACACAGAAGAACTAAAAAACACAATCAGCCAACTAGACCTCAGAGATGTGTACAGAGCATTCAACCCAACAACTGCACAAAACACATTCTTTTCCTGTGCACATGGAACATTCTCCAGAATAGACCATGTTTTAGTTCACAACACAAAGCTCCATAAATTACAAATATCAAAATACTACAAACCATCTTCTCAGACCACAAAGCTATCAAATTAGAAATCAACAATAGGAAGACCAAGGAAATCAAGTCAAATACATGGAAACTGAATAACACTCTGCTGAAGAGGGACTGGGTAGTAGAAGAAATTAAACGTGAATTGACAAAGTTTCTAGAAATAAATAAAATGAAAACACAACATACAAAATCTATGGGACACGGCAAAAGAGGTGCTGAGAGAACAGTTTATTGCAATAAACACACATATCCAAAAAGAAAAAAGAACCAAAATTAACACATTAACACAGCATCTACAATTAGAAACAGACCAACAGAGGGAACCCACAGACACCAAAAGAAAAGAAATAATAAAGATTAGAGCAGAAATAATTGAGACAGAAAACAGAAAAACTAGAAAATATCAACAGGACAAGAAGCTGGTTCTTTGAAAGACTTAGTAAAATTGACAGTCCATAGGCAAAAAAAAAAAAAAAAAGAAAAGAGGGAGAAGAAACTCATAACACGCAATAGAAACCACGAGGGTGATGTCACAATGGAACCAAAGGAAATCAAAAGGATAATAACAGAATACTATGAAGAGTTATACTCCAACAAATTTGAAAACTTACAAGAG